>NW_018164920.1:143578-145301 GCF_001263595.1 Phalaenopsis equestris
TAGGATTCTTCTCCTTTGTTCAAATTTTCATGCTTGGGAATTTTTACCATTTTTATTGCGGTTGAAATGCTTGGGAAGATCCTTCTCCTTTGGGAATGATGCTTTGAATGATGGGGAAATATTGAATTGAATGCAACTTGGGAAGATTTTCATTTCCCTGGATTGGTTGAAATGAAAAATATGGAATTTTCATTAACCTAACACTGTATGCTTTGTTCTTTATAATGGTGCATTTACGTGAAGAACACATTTTAGCCCCTAGAGCATGAAAATTCTTTATTATGTGATTTGGGCCCTAGAACACATTTTATATGCTCCTCTTTAATAATTGGGCATTTACATGCCCAATCATTCCTGCATATCCAAATTTATGCGGGCTCTGTTGGATTGTTTTGAGAACGAAGTGATGATTTGGGCTCTGTTGGAATGTTACGAATGAGAATGGTTATAGAATAGGGGAGCTGAAACATATGAGTGAATGTTGGAAAATTACTTTGTTACTTTACTGTTATTTTTCGAATCACATGTTCAATGAAGTCTTGATTTGGGAGTTCATTATTCAGCTTTATTATTCTTATTTCTCTCCACATAAATGCTGATAGTTATGTACTGTCTTTGTCCATTTGGTGGGCTCGATTTTGGCCCCTAGAGGACTGGATTTCAGTTTTAAGTATTTTTGGTTAAGCTTTTGCAGTTTTCATTCTATAGGGAGCTTTGTGATGATTTATCTGTTGGATAAATAAACTGCCTTATGTGTATATTTATCTGTTGGAGAAATAAACAGATTCTTTTCATACTCATTTTTTCTAAATTTTTCTGTTTTTGTGAAGACAACCAACTATAGGATGATTTTTCTATACAAACACGCTTTCTTTTAAATATGTTGACTGCTGCAAGAACATATTAGTTGAACCATATTCTTTAGTATACATCATTAATCTAATTCATATGTTTTTGAACTTACTGTTTTTGCCCCTTTCATGGGATCAGTTTAGCCTGAGATTTGTAGCCCGGTTTTAGTTTTACGTCGAAATGGTTCAGTTTTGTCCCTTGTTTTGGGCCTGAATTTGTGTCGTGAGGGCTGTTTTTTTTTAGTTACATATTTGAGGCATGGTTTTGTTGTTTCTTTAAGGCATTCTATGATCGGAGTACATAAACAACTCAAGTTTGATTTCTATGACTTTTTGTTGTTGCTTTGAGTCTTGTTTTGCTCCTTACATTTGCTGTCCCTCTTTTCGAATCGAATTTATGAAAATGTTACTTGCTCCTTACATTTGCTGTCCCTCTTTTCGAATCGAATTTATGGAAATGTTACTACAGCAGGGGCCCTTATTCTCACCATCTAAGCATAAACTGTAAGCATAAGTGATGATTTGTGATACTCCGACATAGTGGATCACTTAAAAGGCAATTTGGGGCCTTCTGGATTTACATATCTTTGAAGGGGCATTTGCATACAGATCACATAATTCTTATGTATTTACTTTTTCACCATAATTGATGATTTGAGGCTCTGTTGGATCCCTTTTTCTCACCATCTAAGCATAAACTGAATGTTACGAATGAGAATGGTTATAGAATTGGGGAGCTGAAACACATGAGAGGGGCTATGAAAAATTACTTTGTTACTTAAGTTTCTATTTTTTTTTCGAATCAAATGTTGAATGAAGTGATGATCTGGGACTTCATTCTTGAGTTTTATTATTCTTATTGCTCTCCAAAT
>NW_018164920.1:145491-148027 GCF_001263595.1 Phalaenopsis equestris
GTACTTACAAAATCTGATATTTGATCATTATTACAAGTCATTGATATCAACATGGCTTCCAGAGTATCTCTTGAAAGTTGGAACTTCACTTCCGATTTGGTTATAGTTCTATGTTTATAGTTCTACTTGTATTTGTACTTTTTTTTTGGTAGCACATATATGTAATTTTTCGATTTCGTTAATAAAATTTACGTGGGTTTCCTTCTGTGGACGTAGGTCTCTGACCGAACCACATTAAAATCTCTCGTGTATTTGTATTTTTCTTTATTCATACATTGAAACGTTGTGGATATTATGTTAGTTGTAGTTTTTTATTTCTGAACTTTTTGTTGTTTGAAAGTTGGTTGATTTCGATAGTGCTTATTTTAATTTGTTCCAAATAGTATCAAAATGTCTAAGGCAACTGAAGGGGGTCCATCTGCAATGTGGGATAAAGAAGTTACAAATATTTTTTGCGACCTATGCATTAAAGAAACTGAACTGGAGAATAGGCCAACCACGTATTTTAATAAAGAAGGTTGGAGTAATATAGTTTGGAGATTCAAAGAATTGACTGGTAGGGATTACGACAAGCTTAAATTAAAAAACAAATGGGACTAATTGAAGAAAGTATGAAAATTATGGAAAGAGTTGAAATGTGGCTCTACAGGGTTGGGATGGGATCCAATTAAAAGGACGATCGATGCTCCAGCTGAATGGTGGACTGTGAAAATTGAGGTAATGTTCTAATTTTTTTTGTCAATTACATTACTTCTCAAATTATGTAGAAACTGATCCCCCTAAATAAGCTTATTACAGACATTACCAACAACGAAGAAATATAGGCAGTGTGGAATTGAGCCAGATTTCGAGGCAAAACTTGACATCATGTTTAAGAGGGTTGTCGCGACTGGGAAGCACACAACAAACCCAAGCGAGATGGGATTTACAGGAATGTCAAATGACTTGTCACTTGAATAGGTTATAGCTGATGAAGAAATTCCTAGTATTAACCAAAAAGAGATTGAGGAGTCTAATTCCATGTAAAAAAGGCCCAAACTTGCGAGGAAGAAGAGATATAATGACAGTTTTATGAAAGGCTCATTTGCTGAACTAATTGCAGCTTTCACAGCTCCGACTCCTCCAAACAGTACGATTTGGGACTGCCTGGCCATTTTAGATACTATTCCAGAAGTAGCAGCCGATATGCGCTTTCAGGCAAAATGTGTTCAAAAGCTCGAGGACCCTACTCATAGGGAAATGTTCATTGCACTACGACCCAAGATGCGCATTGAGTATTTACATGTTATAGTTGAAGAATGACTCCGCTTTGTACTAATCTTTCATTAGACTTGTCAATTATGTATTACAAAATGTTATGTCACTTATTTTCTGATGCTAAGTAATACTTGATGTCTTCCCTATTCCAATTTTCTGTCGCCACCTCTCCATATTTTCTTTCATCCTAATGTATTTATCATTTCAGGATGCACCCACTGCAAGACCGCCGTAAAAGAATGACATGGGCTGCTGCTATAGCGATATTATTGCTGGAATACTACCGCTCCAGTTATAGACGGATACCACGCATGACGTCCTCTTATATTGGGGACAAATGGGTGGGTGAGATGCTTGTTGGACATCCGATAAGGTTCAGCAATATTTTTAGAATGACTGCGCCCATTTTTATCGATCTGCTACATGAGTTATGTCGGAATCATGGCCTACAGGGTTCTTCTAGAACGACAATGAGAGAGGTGTTGGCAATAACATTATACATGCTCTCACAGAATGAATCAGTTAGAGGAGCTATAGAGCGATTTCAACATTCATCAGAAACCATTAGTCGATACTTTTCCAAAGGTTTACAAGCAATTGTGAGCTTAGCAACACAGATCATTAAGCCAGCGGATACATCGTTCGCAACTATTCCTGAACAAATTGCAAATGAGAGCATAGAAGTGAACAATCGTTGAAGCTGTGAAATGAGATATTACTTTGTTACTTTAGCTTAATGACCTTTTGAGTTGCTAACTATGATTAACAGAATTGTATTGGAGCAATTGATGTTTCAGACTACCAAGTCATGAGAGGATCGTGTATATTGGTCGGAGTGGTACGACTACCCAAAGTGTCATGGCAGTGTGTGACTTCAACATGTGCTTCACATTTGTAATGACGGGGTGGGAAGGAAGTGCGCATGATAGTCGCATTTTCTCCTATGCAACTAGGAATAGAACACAGTGTTTCCCTCACCCACCTCCAGGTTTGTTCATCTTACTTAAACCTCTCGATAATTTTTTAATTTGTATTGTCTTTAATAACAGAAAATTATTATTTGGTAGACGCTAGATATCCGATGTTAAGGGGCTACCTGAAGTCATATCCAGACACAAAATACCATATTCCTGATTTTGAGCGAGCAAGTGGCAATATTCGTGGCAGAAAAAAATGTTTAACAAACGACACTCCACTTTACGGGGGGTTATTGAAAGAACTTTCGGGGTGTGGAAGAAGAAATGGGTAATTCTACGTGATATGCCATCCTATTCATTTC
>NW_018164920.1:148630-161562 GCF_001263595.1 Phalaenopsis equestris
AAAGGGGCATGAATGTCATTTAACCACCAATAAGCTATCTTGAATGAGCTGCCCCAAACAGCAAGGCAGATTATTCTGATAATCTGCAGATTATCAGATTATCAGAATAATCTGCTAATCAACAGATTATAAATAATCAACAGCTGCGCCAAACAGACCCTTATTTTATTTTCAAAAAGTTTGACCGCAGCTTACTGGAAGCCACCATATTTTCATAGCTCAAGTTAAAAAAAATAACTTTTATCACAGAAATTTCTAAAAAACAGCAAAAAAAGTAATTCCCAAATAGAATTATGTGGCAGTCTGAAAAGCAAAGCAGATAAAAACTTGTCCCAAACAGACCCTGAATGGTGTTTTAAAAGTGATTATCTATGATTACGTTGTATCAAAAAAGAATTAAATTTGAAAGCCAAGAATTTTGGCCATCTTTATTCCATCTATATCCCTTATTATACCATCTGTCAAGTTAGTAGTGAAAGCCAGCCGACTTCATTTATTCGAACATGTTCTTAGGCTTTAAATATAAACCCCAAACATTATCTTTGGATACTTGATGAAGTTGAATTGATCAAAATTAAATTTACTGCGCAAGTAATTAAAGTTATTAATTAAACGGCACATTAAAAGTGATTACCTATGATTAGGTTGTATCAATAATGAATTTCAAATTTGAGAGCTGAGAGCTTTGACCATCTTTATTCCACCTATATCTCCTATTATACCATTTGTCAAGTTAGTAGTGAAAGCCAACCAGCACCGATCTTTTTTGTGCTTGTCCATGACTTTAGAATATTCATTATTCAATATTTTCCTGGCATCTTAATTATAACTAACAAAGAATCCAATTTATTCAAAGTTTTAAGCCTTGCCTTTTTTGCAAGTTGAACATAGCTTCAAACTTAAGTTTTCAAATTTAATAAAAAGCAAGGACAAGCAATAATAGAAATTAAAGTATAATTAAAGAACAAACATAAAAATGTACTTAATTATAACATTTATAAAGAAATAATCATTAAATTTGCCCTATACCAAATCAGATCGTTTAAGATGTTCAATTAAATAAATCAGTTCATGCTGAAAGCTCCCACACAAGCTAAGAAATCCAAGGCGAAAGAGGAAGACACTTGAGTTCCATAGTGTTCATGTTGTGGATTGGTGAAGGCGGCAGTAAATTTTTCTTTCTCAGAGAAATGAACAACAGTGGCTTTTTCAGAGGTGATGTCGATAAGAATTCATGCTTTTATCTTCAAATGCATGCTGCTCACGTAACTTTATGCTAGTTCAGTGAGAAATTTCTCAAAATTTATCAAGCATAATAGAAGACAAATGGCAAAAACATATGATTCTATTCAAACCATAGGTTTTTATACAACCTTTTAAAGGGTGAAAATAAAGTAAAGACTTAAGTTCGCCTCATAAACTAATTAGTAAAACTGGATTTCAACTCAAAAACGTAAGCTTTATCCATCTTTCTTTATGTTAATCATGACAGACCTCTTGAATCTTCTCTTCCATACCATTTTTCTCTCATTCAGGCCAAAAATAGCTATTTCCATAACACTTACTAACTATCTAATGAGATATTAAGCCCAAAAATTTAATGCATAATGCTAAAACTAAAAGAATGATGGATTTTATACGCATGTATAAACAATGTAACTGAATAAAAATAAATGAAAGAAGCAAGAAACAAATAAAATTTCCACATGTTTGCACATTTATTAAAAAAAATAACATTTAAAACTATCTGAAATAACAAAATATTAGGATGATAAAATCTTAATATAATAATAAACTAAAACAGTTAAATAAAAATATTTCTAAAATCAACAAAATAGGAAGCCATGAAGTTAAATAAAATAAAGTCATATTGATTTGATATAAAATAAATAGATATCAAGATTAGATTAGACAAAAGAGAAAAAAAGTTATTTAAAAAAAGGAGTGGTTCAATATGTGGCTTTCCCTTTTAAAATGGCTTTATTAATCATTCATAATAAATTATCATCTTTCTTCCTAAAGGTAATAAAAAAACTTTAAAATTTAAAGAGAACCACTGTAAAATATAGCTCTAACCTTGATTCTTAAAGCGACGAACATACTATCCGCCAACAACTAGTATATGCTACTATATCATTTTTAGTTTAACAATTTATACAATGCATTTGATTTATTTCATTTTTAGCAAATGAGGACTTTTATAAAAAAAAGTATATGCATGGGATCTACAAGCCATGAACACTTCGATGAACAAAATCACAGCTTCAGGAAAAGTTTCAAAATTGCAACAAAGCATAACCTCTGCATTTCTAAAGCATTACAATTTATAGGAAGCATGAAATTGGCACTAAATAAAATTCTTAATCAAGAGCATCCAAAAGAATTCATAAAGCCTCAAACATATCAACTTCAAGAAAACTCAACAAATCCTTTTTATCAACTACACGGCAAAAGTCATAAGAGAAATATACATGGCCCCACAAACTGCTTAGGCCAGGCTTGAATTCATTTTGCTTCCATGTCTTATTTCATGTTTTAAGAAAAGGTTACTAAATAAAAAATTTTAAAAAAATTTAGTTGACAACTAAGTTATGAAAATACTTGTAAGGGAAATTTTCTTATTTTTAGAAACAAGTTTAAGCAAATGATTTGATTAGACTAAATAGCTTAATTAGCGAGTAATTAGTGTTATTAATAAGATCATTAAGGTTTATGGAAGCTTAATCATCATAACTAACTCTAAATTTTATATTAATAATTATATATTTAATATCATTCATTCTATATTTATGATAATTAAACATGGGATAAATAAATAACACGATCACTCAATAATTAATGAATTGTTTTGTCTAATTAAAGAATAATTTAAAAATTTAATAAAGATCATTAATAATTTATATCATTAATTACATTAATAAAGCCTATGATGATTAATAAAGCTATAAGATAGTTTTCATAATTATGAATTAATTTTGGTTTCATTAACATTATAAGATTTTATTAGAATTTAATAATGGAATTTATTGGTAGAATATTTAAACAATTAAGAAATCACGAGCTAAATAGACCTAAATGAAATAATGACTGATTATTCTCTTTTTAGTTCTCAATCATGTTTTTTTTTAAGTAGAAACCAAAAAAAAAATTATCTAAAAGAAAATAAAACAAATTCTAATATAGCCTTAAGGAATGCATTTTTTTCTCTTAAATTATTACTCAGCACCATCTAGTTCCATAGACAAACCACCAAACCAGAACATGACTGCAATCAATCATTTATTGACAATCAAAAGTTACAGAGCTTGCCGATAGCCTCTCCAGTGTTCCTTCCCCAAGATTCATCAAATAATATGATATCACAAGATGTGCAATTAAAGTTCTGAAAATATTAATTATAGCAAATAAGGCCATAATGACTAATCTGGCTGTAACTATATTCAGCAAAATTATGAATTGATTGGGTTTCATTAAATATTAAGAATGTGTTAGAAATTATTATAAAAATATGTGTGGCATAATTAATTCAATATAAAAATAAGAGAAGTGCCAAAATCGTCCCCAAACTTGTTGCAGAAGATTATTTTAGTCCCTTAGTGCAAAAGTGTCGATTTAGTTTATAGACACTGCAAATCGACACTATAAAATGGCACATACAGTCCACACGGAGGACTATTTTAGCCCCTATTTAAAAAATTCTAAGGACTAATCTGGCACTGTTATATACTTTGGTGCTACAATGGCCCCACATAAATAGTCGGGATTATTTTGGCACTTTACTCATGTAGCAACTAAGGCTTACCTATTTACTATGATTAATTACAAAGAGATCAGAGTTTACTTAAAATCATTAAAATTTTATTAGTGCTACTCTTTAATCATTTAAAGCTGGTAATCTTAGAATATTATTTGGATTTTAATTCAACTGGTTGTGTGTACCTAATAAATTACAAATTAATTATTATTTCTGCTAGAAACAAGTATTTAAAGATTAAATGACACTTATTAAAATAAGTAGTACATAGATTAATTAGGAATTACGAGACTTGATTATAATAAGAACATATCTAAATTATGTTTTCTCATTTTGGTTCTTATTTATTATACAATAATTATGCTATATTTTTACTGTCTTAAGAAGAAACAAAAACAAATCAAATCAAAATAAAGAACAAAATAAAATTAGCAATAACACAACAACAAAGCCTTAATCCACTACGTAAATAAAATAAAATAAATAAATAAATAAAAATCCAAAGTTCCAAGCATAATTTATTATCTTTTTTTCCCTTTTATAGTTCTTGATAAACAATAACATTATTAAATTTTTAAAACCTTCACCCTAGCCCAAAACCAGTCCACCCGGGGAAAATCTAATTTTTCCATTAAACCCATCAGCCTACCCACGGAAAATCTAACTTTTTCCCTTGAACACATTCGGTTCCTAGGACAAACTACTAATTCCAGAAGATGATTGTTGTCAATTAACGACAGGCACAAAATTTCCTGAGTTTCTCAATGGCGATCATATGTACATTCCCCAAAATTCATCCAACAATATAACATTAAAAGGTTGCATTTGGAGCTCCGATAAGCAGTGATATTGATCTATTATACAAAAATATGAACACAACTGAACAAGAACGAGGACAGAACTACATGTGAAACGCTGTTTTGCTAGGTGATAAATAACCACTTCAGAAGTAAATGTAATATCCTATAATACACATAAAACAAAGACAAACAAAATGTAAGGAAAGAAATAAACTCATAAACTAAAATGAATCAACTCATGACAAAGCAGTTAAAGTAGTCACGGTGAAAATTTTCCAACAGATTTTTGTTATGAATCAAAAGATCGAGACATTGTATCTTTTCCATTTCCTTGTGCTTTCCTTACAACCTACATTGTGTGCTTTTTTTTAATAGAAACCAACTATTTTTCCAAAAAAAATAAGATAAGTTTCAATATCATTATTAAGAGGAAAAGAGCCTAAAACACGTTCAAGTCATATCATTCATGTTCTTTTCTGCTTTGTTTGCTCACTAACAGCAAAATTTGCATTAGCGTCATTATGTATACAGATGTGCATACATTCATCAATTAAAATAAGAAGATACCACAAACAAAATGCCCTTTTATAACGCAACAGCTGGACAAAATTAATATGCTGGACCATTCAAATAGAAAATTGAATAATCAATATGCAAACCATGAGCTGACTCCTCATACATCTCTTTATTGATCAAGAAATTTAAACAAAGATCTAAACTTCTATAGCACTTGTCCCCATACATCCTTGCTGAAAAACTCAGGGCCATAAATATCTGAGCACTCAACATATAGCATGATTCATGGAACTAGAACACAAAGTTCACAGCCTAGATGTCTGAAATAAAAAAGATAACTTGCTATCTGCAAGCAAACAAAAGCAATACTTCGATTGCTCATATTGATAATTTGGTACATGGTATTGGTAAACGCACAAAAGATTGCCGCTGCATCCTAATGGAACAGATGGAGATTAAGTAACATCAGAGAAAAACAAAGCAATACTTAGATTGCTCATGTTGATAATTTGGTACAAGATATTGGTAAACGCAAAAAAGATTGCAGCTGCATCCTAATGGAACAGATGGAGACTAGTACCATCAGAGAAAAAAATTTCTCTACTACAAGGACCATACATAGGAGATGCATGTAACCTACGAAATTCAGAACTACGGAGTTCTAAGATTAACGTGAAAGAATCTAAGTATATTGTTAAATAGATAAAAAAAGTAGCTTTGCAATGCTCAAGAATGACATCATACTTAAACAAACATGACTTAGAAAGCACTGTAGGTCTAATAAAATTTTGTTTAAATATCGTAAGGTGTATGCTAGGTTATGACCGGGTAATTTACCATTATGAAAAAGAGATTTATATCAAAAAATACCATAATGGCAAAATGCCTGATAACACATAAAAAAGGTATCATTACCTAAGGAGTTCCAAGAAAAAGAATAAAAACAGCTACCCATAACATGCTTTTAAGCAAATCGAATAAAGATTTGCAACTGAAAACAATGAAATATAGACAAGGTTTCAAATAATTTTTTTATAGTCTATAGCCCAATATAAAACATATGTCAAAATCTCAATTTTGAATCTACCCAATGCTAGGACATTCGACATAAACATCATCCTATGACCAAAACCTAATTGTGGTGAGAATTAGGTAATGGTAGAATGTCACCCATACGTAACATAACATACCACCATTTAACATAGTTGTGTTAAAAAAGGAAGGAATGGACTAATTATGTCTGGCACTAGACCATGATTGACTAAGACGAAACTTATATCAAATTTACTACATGAAATTTGTAAAGTTTGATCTGGGAAGACAAGAATTCATGGACATTACGATTAGTAAAATATCATTAAGGTATGAAAGGTGGTGATAGTGGAGATGAGAAGGTGAAGAGCAAAATCACCAAATTTAATTATTTTGGTGGAGAATGTGATGTATGAAAGTATCATCCTCCAAATCAATGGAAAGCTAGCCGGAGAACTTGCCGTGGTGGACTAATGAAAGCTAAGCCTAGTGACTAACGAGTATTGAGGATATAAATATTTAACTATGGAAAAAAAAACAACAATAGAAACAAATAGCATTCTTAATTCATGATTAACAATGAGTAACTCACTAAATGCCCCATATAAGAAAGAATCACCAAGCCACTTTCTATGTGATGCCAAAGCAAAACATACATGATTCCAACCTAAAGCTTTTTTTTTAATATGATACCATATATTCATAGCCATCCATTGGTAGTTATATGAATATAATAAATCAATAAAAAATCCGTGGGGTTGGCCGTAAATTTGAAATTTGGAACTTTTATATCATATACTCAATAGTGTAACTCCTCCATGAGGCCAGAAAGTGCCAATTTATAACATACACGGGCATGTTTCATATTGAAATTTAAAATATTTTCATTAATAATTTATTGATGTAACTCTCAATCCATTAATTGACCTAAACGATTGATGGTACCATGAACTCTAAATAAATTTTCTTACATTTAAAAATTATTCTATTTTGTTCAAAAAAAAATTATTGGCATAACTCCATAATTTATGCTTTTATCTAGGGAGATTGGTGCAACTCCTCCCTAATTTATGCCTTGGCCCAAATGAGCGAAGTGGCCCAACTCCTTAATTTACAGCATGATCCAATATAGAGAAGAGTTGATAAATTTGAATATTTCTTAATTTAAATTGTAAATTTTCCTCTATTAAAGCTATGTCTATGTAATTCCTCCTCAATTTAGGAGTTTATTCAAGAGAGAATTGTGGCCAAAACTATGCATGCATGAAAATCTCCCATCTTAAATTTTAATTTGAATGAAGCCCCAGCATTTATGGAAGATAGAGAAAGGGGTGAAATTCTCTTGAGGTTATTTTTGGAGGGATAGCTCAAAGTTGCATACCTTTTTAATATCACATATCTTCTTCGAGAACTCTTATCCTAGGTATTTAAATGATTTAGTGTGAACTGATGTGAGTTTGGATCGTTAAACATCTTGATAACAACAACAAAAACAACAAAGCCTTAATCCCACTACATGGGGTATGAATCTGGGGTCGGCTACATGAATCTTTTTTTCTCCATTGCGTCCTATTTAGTATCATATTTTCATTTAGTTCTAGTAAATTAACATCATTTTTAGTACAATAAACCCAGTCTTCCTAGGTCTACCTCTGACTTTCTTAACACAAGTCGATCCTAAACCATCTAAGCCGACTTTCTCCAATTTTGTTCATCACAGGAGCTACACCAACCCTATCACGGAAATATTCATTTCGCATTTTGTCTCTAAGTGTAAAGCCACTCATCCACCTAATCATTCTCATCTCGGCAACACATAACTTATTATTATGTTTCTCTTTTAAAGGCCAACATTCAGCACAATATAGCATTGCAGGTCTCACCACCGTCTTATAAAATTTTTCTTTCAGTCTAAGCGGTACTTTTCTATCACACAAAAGGCCCGAAGCATTCCTCCATTTCAACCAACCAACTTGAATTCTACTATTAACATCCCCATCTATATCACCATCGCTTTGAACAACGGACCCAAGATATCTAAATCGATCACACCTTTTAATAATTTGATCACCCAAAGTCACACTTCTGTCACTAGAGATTATGAAGTGTGTTATTTAGGCTTTTTTTTTTCTTGTGACTTATAAATACATGTGTTTTGCAATTATGCGTAATGTCACGTCATTATCATGCTAATCATGTGTTGTACTAGTATCTTGAGTTGAGAGCATGTTGTAGTGGAAACCAAGCCCAATCCATTCTCTGACATTAGCCATCAATTGAGCAATGTGGGACACATTTTGACCTTCTTAGCTCATGGGAATATATACATCATCATTTTAATAGGAAAATATTTGGTCAATCCTCCTTCAGTTTATCCACGAGAAGGATATCATCAGCAAAAAGCATACACCAAGGTACATCCTCTTGTAGATGTCCAGTAAAACCATCTATAGCTAAAGCAAAAAGATATGGGCTTAAAGCTGATCCCTGATGTAATACAACAGAAATAGGAAAATATTTGGTCAATCCTCCTTCAGTTCGAACACAAGTAACAGTTCTAGTATACATCTCTTTAATGACTTGAATATAAGCCATATCAACACCTTTCTCCTCAAGAACTCTCCAAAAGATATCTCTTGAAATACTTGATTAGAATAAAACCACTTGTAATTATCTTTCAATTTAAAATAATCTTATTTGTATTTGTGGATAGAGATCCCTCCCCTCAAGCCACCGGATTCCAAAACAGCCAAACAGTCGGCAATCCTACCCCTAGTGAAACCTGCAGAGACCGAAACAGCCACACAGCAGTGCTGCCATCGCCCAAACTGCTCCCAGCATAGCCAGATCCATTAAACTTGTCGTGTTGGCAGCAAACCTGTTGTCCAGCGCCATCATAATGCAATCATCACTCTACAAAAAGGTACAGAAAACAGGAGTTAATGCAGCGGCTGTCTAAAATCAACAGGGGAGGAAAACAAAAAATCACTTTCAATCCCATAACAGAACAAAGGCAGAAACAGCACGAATGTTGCTATATAGTCCAGAAGGTTTTCTTTAAAGTCTCCCTTAAAGTCTCCCCAACTTCTTTTTTACTAATGCGACGGTAAAAATGAAACGTTTTATTATTATTCACGATATTAAGATTACTAAGGTCGATCGTATTTTCAGAAACTTCCATTATTGAAAGAAAAAAACTCTAGGAAAGAAAAATGTAACTTAGAAAATTTAAATGAGAAGAATAGTTTCTCTTGATTATAAAAAGAAAGAAAGAAAACATTTTGGTTTAATAACATTTTAAAATGTGTTAGTTTAGACCACCAAATCAAAGATAAACATAAAAAGCCACCACCAAGTCCTTAACATCTTGAAAGAATATATTTGGATTTGATAACTAATTAAATTTTGTTAGTCTAAATCACCAAACCAAAGATAAACACAAAAAGCCACCACCAAGCCCTTAACGTCTTGAAGAGAGGATTAATATGTGTGTGTGTGTGCGAGTGTGTGTCTATTTATTAATTTATAAAAATAAAAAAAGCTTATGAGAGGAGGTTTGGTGGATACTTTTTTATCTCAAGAGGATATATTTTGATAACCTTTCAAAAAGGGTAAGTATAATTTAACATCTAAAGAGAAAACAGAAGAAACCAGCAAGCCTTCAAGTTCTTAAATAAGAGGATAAGAAAAATAAAATTCTAGCAAAAATAAGAATAGGCATGCAATAGTCAACTAGACAACGATAAAAATAAGCCATGCAATAATAAAAAAAACAAGAAATACCTATAGAAAAGGAAAAGGAGACCACCGAGCTATTCTCTCTTTTAATAAGAAATATCTACTTTAGCTAAAATACCTAAATGATAAAGTATTGAAAGCATAAGTGGAAATAAGAAGGTTAAAAATAAACCATGCCTAATTTAATTGAGTAGAGAAGGGAGTGGAAGAAAGTATCATCCTCTAAAATAATGGAGCATGAAGGATAAACCTGGCATGAATCTTGGCCATGATGAAGTAATGAAAGCCAAAAATAGATATGCAGGAAGTTAAATGGTGGGGATAGATGATAGAAACCATAAACTACAAAAAAGAAAATACAAGGACGAAAAGTAAATTGTATTCTTCACTCGTGATTAAAGATAAAATAGAAATATTATTTCATTAGTAACCCACCAAAATTCTCATCTAAAGGAGAGCACCAAGCTTTACCTTCATTTTAATGCTAAAGGGATGTGTTGTGTGGGTAGGGAGAGTTTAATTTGAAATTTGAAATGTTTTCCATTATAACATCATTTTGGTGTAACTCCTTCAAAAAAATTAAAATTTGTTTAAATAAAAGAAAAAGAAATCGAACTTTAACATACATGGGCATGCACTACTTTGAAATTTGAACATTTTCATTACGCTTAATCGATGTAACTACATAATTTATGCCTTGATCTTAGAAAGAGAAGTGTTGAACTCCTCCGTAAGTTAGACTTTGATCTAAATAAAAGAGTGGTGTAACACCTTACCTAATTTATAAATTGATCCAAGAGAGCGTGGAGTGGCCAAATTTGAATCTTCATTCAAAAAAACTTTATTTATGCAACTTCTATTTAATTTAAGCCTTGCATCAAGAGAGAGATTTGTGGCAACCATTTTACATGCATAAAAATGTCCTACATTAAATTTGAATTTGAATGAGGTTCCACCATTAAAGGGGAGAGAAGGGGCCAAAAATATACTGAGGGTCTTTATTGAAGGGTCGGCCAAACTTGCATTCTTATTTCATTTCCTAAGAAATCAACCATGAGAGAAAATTTATTGACATTGGAGAAAGGCTATAAATTTACTATATAGTTGAAGGGATAATATTAAGGATGACATAGATCTTAGTAGATAGAGATGCTAAGTGGATATAGTTAGCACTATAGTGATTGTTTGGTTTTGTGTATTTGTAATGTAAAGAAAATCGAATACAAGGGTTTTCAAATTTTTAGCATTTGGTTGATGAAAACATAATACAACAACAACAACAACAACAACAAGCATTGATGCCACTAAGAGGGGGTCGACTACATGCATCCGTTTTCTTTGTTGAGTCCTATCGAGTGTCATACTTTCATTTAATTCTAATAAATTAAGATTATTTTTTTATAAAACATTCCCAAGTTTTTAGGTTTACTTCTACCTTTCACATAAGTCGAACCTAACATCTTATTTGTCACTGGAGCTACACCAACCATTTCACGAATATATTCGCATCGTATTTTTTCTCTAAGTGTAAAGTTGTTCATCCACCTAAGTATTCTCATTTCAGCAACACTTAAACATAGTTTTATGCTTCTCTTTTATAGGTCAACATTCTACATTATAAAGTATTGCAGATCTCACCATCATCTTATTAAATTTACCATTTAATTCTAAGTGATACTTTTCTATAACAATGCCCGATGCATTCCTCCACTTCAACACCAAACTTAAATTCTAATAATAACATTCCCATCTATAGCACCGTCACTTTCAACAATACACCCGAGATATCTAAAACGTTCACTTCTTTTAATGATTTGATCACTTATTATTACAACCCAACCACTAGATCTACTACTATTAAGATTATATTCCTTGTATTCAGTTTTAGAACTACCCAAACGAAAGTCTTTAGACTCTAAAATTGACCTCTATAATTCCAGTTTTTCCTGAACTTTTTCTAGTCTTATCCACAAGAAGGATATCATCAACAAAAAAGCATAAACCAAGGTACATCTTGTAATTGTCCAATAAGATTATCCATAACTAAAGTGAAAAAGATATAGGCTTAAAGTCGATCCCCTATGTAATCCAACTGAAATAGGAAAAAACTTGGTTAATCATCTTTCTGTTCGAACACAAGTATCAGCTCTAGTATATGTATCTTTAATGACTAATATAAGTCATCTAGAACTCCCTAAAGAATTTCTCTTCGAACCTTATCGTAAGTTTTTCTGAATCAACAAAAATTATACGTAGATCCTTCTTAATCTCTATACTTTTCCATCACACCTCTCAATAAATGTATAGCTTCCATAGTAGACTTGCCCGAAATAATTTCAAACTAATTTTGAGAAATATTTATATCACGTCTTAACATATGTTCAATTACTCTCTCCCATAATTTTAAAATAGAATGTAGTGTAAAATTTTGATGAATTTGAAATTCACCCTGTAATTAGAAAGAGAGGTTTCCTGTAATTAAACCAAATTTGAGTGATTTTCAAATACTCTATAAAATGCAGCCCTTGTTGCCATAACCAGAGGTTGCCTCTGTCGTCAGCCGCCCACCGCACGCAGTCGAACAACAACCATTGACCCTAGCGAGTTGTCGCCTGATGCCTGCTTCCCAACTCTATCATTTGCCACTGCAGCCGTAAAATGTTGTCTTGAGTTGTTGTGCAGCATCGTGTTGACCTCATTTTTAGTGAGGTCTTAGTCTTCTACTCTTAGAACCTAGGATCTAGCTTTAGGAGTTCTTATTGACCATTCTAGTGGACTAGCAATGGAGCCCACCTCCCGTAGAACTTCAAACCACTTCTTGACTCATTTTTGTGAAGAACTCGCATGAGTGGTTCCAAGCACTCAACCTTTAATTGCAAGGGCTAAGGACCAATATGTAGAGGGCCCGAAAATGACATCCTATAGGATCAAACAGCATTAGGTGAACCCTTTGTGACTCGATTACTCACGAACGTCGCAATTCATACACTCACTGCACCACACACGACTTTGACTTGAATCGACTCGTCTGTCGGCAAACTCGTCCGGACGACCCCGGATGACGAAACGGACCTCGCCGACGCGTCCGGAAC
>NW_018164920.1:163988-164453 GCF_001263595.1 Phalaenopsis equestris
GTGAGAGTTCATCCACCTAATCCTCAGCATAGGCTCCCTAGATTTTAGGAGCACACCCTATGTGAGAGTTCATCCACCTAATCCTCAGCATAGGCTCCCTAGATTTTAGGAGCACACCTTAAGTGAGAGTTCATCCACCTAATTCTCAACACAGACTTCCTAAATTTTGGGAGCACACCTAGGTGAGATTCCATCCTCCTAAATCCAGCATAGGCTTCCTAGATTTTAGGAACATATCATAGGTGAGAGTACCTCCACCTAATTCTCAGCACAGGCTTCATAGATTCTAGGAGTACACCCTAGGTGAGCGTTCATTCACCTAATTTTCAAATGAATAATGAAACACATCACTAGAGCCTGATTCACGAACTGATCATGACACTAGACATCAGGATGCACCAAGACGTCACCCATGCTTCCTTAATTAAATCAACAATGAAATTCCCTCAATGACTTAACCTACAA
>NW_018164920.1:165595-175523 GCF_001263595.1 Phalaenopsis equestris
CTTTACTGCATTTTACCTTTCAAGCACATTTTATTTATTTGCAATCTGCTTATTCTGCATGCAAAACCAAAACTGGGAAACATAAACCCCAATCTCAAAGACTTAAACCCTGGAGCCATCGCGACGACAGGAGCTTGGAACCAACTTTGTGGGCAGCAGGACGAGGAGCTTGGAGCGAGCAGCAAGAAGATCTTCAGCATTATCTCTTCCTAGTATAATAACCCATAGGACTTCGAGGTAGCTCGCCTAGAGCGACGTAAATCCTCACCCTCTTTTAGGCCCCTGCACAACCAGGTTGTGCAGCATAAGTCCTAACTCGCTTTAGGTTCCGAGGTTGTTGTGTGGTACGACGTAAACCCTCCTTTCTCTGTGGGTGATTTGCATAATCGGATATTATGCAAATGTAAGTCCCAAATAATAAAATTGGCAGGATTGAACATTTAAATAACATCATCTCTAAAAATGCAGCCACACATTAGGATAGTTTGGGAAGTCACTGAGGGTTCTCCTCAGGATCTGTGACATCCCCTACCTTTTCTTTCCTTTGGACTCCTGAAATAACTGTTCATGTTTGAGCCACTCCCATTTGCCCTTCTACGTCCTACCTTGAAAACCTGAACCTTGAATTCTTGAAGACTAGAACCATTGATCATTATCGAGAGTTTTCTCAAATGACTCCCGTCATTTGAGATGTAATTAACTATAGGGGCTTGCCTCTATAGGGAACTTGGAACCCAGGTAAAATAAACCCTATTTAATCTTTGTATTAAATAGGGGAATTTGTCGGTCATATATAAAAGGTTCGCAGACCAAACGGATGTCACAAATCTCTTAGTTTGTTGCAACCATTTTAAGATAAGAATATAAAATGATGTCTTAGATGGTTATTCTTACTCTTAATTTTGTAAGGCAAAACAATCTTGCAACCATTTTAAACAAGATGGTGTCGGCTGGAACTAGCTTTGCTCTGCTAGGGTTTTGATGTGATTGATCTGCTTGGAAGTGCTGTGGAACTGGGTAAATGACCTTGTTTTTAATTCAAGGGATCTCTGTGGGTTGTGGAGTTTAATTGGGTTTTGCCTGGGAAGACTTCTTTTGAACCTTTGTTAGTATCTAGCCATTTTTTGCTCCAGGTTTTGGCCTTGGACTGGCTTTGTCTGCTTCATCTTTGGAGCTTGTTTTTTTGTTTCCTGCTCTATTTGATTCTTGGGGTTCTGCTGCTATTTCATCCACTATCTGAGTTCTGGTTCTTTTGCTGGTTGGGGGTTTTCTAGTTTCTAGTTTTCTGAAGTTGTTGGAAGTGGTTTTGATGCTTCTACTGGGAGGGGTGTTTGCCCTTTTGTCAATCCCTTAGGATTGAAGGTAGGGGAACCTGCCAGGCTGCCATCATCTTCTCTCCACAAGAGGTTAATGATCTCAATGAAACAATTAAGTTAAATCTAATTGGCAAATTTTAGTATGGCCATCTTTGAGGATTTTAAACTTACTGGAGCATGGAGGCTGAGATTAATGATGTGGTTAGCTGAGGTAAAAATGCTTCATATTTGTTAGCTTAATCTGCTTTTTGGTACAGAATTTTTTTTCATATACCATATTTTCATAATTAATCAAAAAAAAAAAAGTTGACCGGCACATCGCCAACTAGTCATCACCACCGCTAGCAAATGTATTATACATTCATATCATTTTTCTTCAAACCAAACAAAAAAATTTTAAGTTATGTATTTACTTTACATTAAACCAAACAATTCTAAAATATTCCAAATACAACATATCAGCTTTACACTACATTCTTTTATGTTGCATTCTTTTTTCAACAAACTAAATAGGCCTATTGCAGTCATCAAGTTTATTAACAAGAAAAAAATTATGTTGTTAGCTCTTTGGTTCCCTAACTTGAACAGAGATGGAAAGAAAATAACTTTTTAGAGAGATTGACGTATTATTAAACAATAAATTGGAGAGTGAAACTATTAGAGGTGACTAAAATGAACATGTATATTCTAGAAGGATGGGTTATTAGAGGATTCATGGTGGGTATAAAATAGGAAGCAAAATAAGATGAGAAAAGCTATAATTGATTTTGTAATATCATATGACCTTGTAATAGCGAACACATACTTTAAGAAACAAGTGTAGTACGAAATTACTTTCAAAATTAGAATGACCAAGTTGCAAATGCATTATTGCTGACTAAGAAAGAAAGAAAAATTATTTGGAAAGGTTATAAGGTGGTACCAAAAGAATGTTTGAACACACAACATAAATGATAATATATTTATACCTTAGGAATAAAAAGAGAACACTTAAAAGACCATTTTGTAATAAGATAAGATGGTGGAAATTAAGAAATGAGAAGCGAATTCCTCAAGAAAAGAAGATTCTTACAAAAAAAATTACCAAATATATTTCATGTTATATGCTTTTTACAAATGACATAAAGCTAAATGATAAGGCCGCCATTAAAAAACCATGACACTAAGAACAATGGAGAAAAATTTAAAAAAAAAACAAAATTTTTAGAACTAGTAGAACAAAATTAAGTATATAATGAACAATTTAGTGGGTGTGATATATCACTAAATAGCATAGAATATTACTAGTAGATACATTAATGCATTAAGTATAATAACTTAAAGTATCTTTCATATATTCTATAGAAGAGTAACCACATGACTTCTAGAGACTAAGTGGGTCATAATGGAGAAATGCCTCAAGAACAGCATGAAAAAGGCAAAGGCAAAAAGATTAAATTTTAAAAATTACAATCAAAAGAAGTATATTGCATTGATCTACATATTGAGAATTAAATAAGCCAATGTTAAACAGTTTAACTGTGGGACCAATTTAACATCTATCGAAGTTTAGAAATCTAAAATAGTAGTTTGGACATTTACAACAAATGGATAGAATACACACCTCGTAGTAATACGAAACAAAATGGGAAATGTTAAGTTTTATGTACTTGTGTGCAAACTTGTTTCCACTAAAAATTTAATCATAACAGTTATTGCATTTTTATTCCGATATATTTTTAAAATATTAAATTAGAAACAAAATCCAATATTCTAAATTACTTTAATAATGACCATCTTTTATGAGCTTCTCATATTTGCCCTCACATCCCACAAGTAGAAGCATTTTTAAAATCATAAAAAGTAGGGCAACATATGAGTCAATCACATGTCACTACTAAATCTTATTCAACTATGGTAAAAAAATAACAAAGACTCTTAGAAGCCAAAAACATATGAATTGCTCAATCTCAATCGAATAATGGACTTTGTTGTGACTTATTAAAAATAGTGAAATAGATAGACCAAAGATAAGGTAGATCCACGAGTGGTTAAAACAATATTCAACACAAAATTTAAGCTTATGGGTGTGCCAAACATTTAAGACATGGCTAATGTGTGTGTGAGTGTGTGTGTGTGAGTGTGTGTGTGTATCAATGAGATAAACAGAAGGAGTTTGATACCAAATGTTAGCTAAACTTGAAGATATTATGCCTTTCTTTAATGTTATATATTGTTCTTTCCAAAGTTTAAAATCGCACAATTTGATATTGACGGATTTTTTTTCCATGTGAAAAAGCATAAGCCTCGTGGAGTTTTGATGCGTAAGCTTCATAATCAAAAAAATGCAAAGAAAGAAGTATTGTACTAAGTTCATAGTGTAAAGAAGTAATATAGTAACATCTTAACCTATTGAGACAATAAAAAGTAATACATTACCAACCTAGCATAGTAAAAGAACAAATTATTCACATATGAAACAACATATTAATAACCAAACAACAAATCATGAAATATGAAGGGTTGTACAAACACCAAAGTAAGACAACATAATAATTTAAACTGAGTCCAATATAGTTGCTCTCACACCAAATACAATTATCCCCCATCAAAGTAAAAACATAACAAGCCATCAAGACAAAAAGTTTGAATTCAAAAGCCCACAAAATCTTACCATTCAATAGATCTTCAATAAAATCATCCATAATGATTTGTTTTTCTCTCACATCATCCTCAATTGTATCCATGTTCTCTTATTTCTCATTTTCAATCTCAATCATTTTCCTTTTATCTAATAAAATAATAATTGATGAGAATATTTATTAATTTTTTTTAAAAATGATTATGTTGATGATAACAACTACAATCACATCATTAATCATGTATTATTTGGGTTCATTAGGAATATTTTATTAGTATTATTTTCTTTATGTTTACTTTAAAGAAAACACTAAATTTAATTGTGCATGTTTCACAAGAACTAAGGCAGGACACAACTTAAGATATGTCTTGCACTGGGTGAGGCGCGAATATCATGTAATACCTAAGGAGTTATTGCAAATTTTTCTAAGAAAAATGTCCAGGCGAGCCTCAAGACATGCCTCATACCGGGTAATTTTAACCCATTATTTCATTCAAAGTTCAAAATTTGACAATTGTGTATTATAACGTTTTCCGTCCATGAGGCAAGACATAAGCCTTGAGAAGTTTTGAAGAGTAAGTCCCAAAATCAACAAATTATGCAGAATAAGATACATCAAAATCAATGAATTGTGGAAAGTAAGAAGTATTGTACTAAGTTCAATATATAAAATAAGAAATTATATAATAACATCATAATATATTAATACATTAAAAAGTAACATATTAACATTTGAATATAATAAAAGATTAAAATTAGTAAAATGCATAAATAAGTAAAAAAGTTAACATCCAGACATTTAAGCATAAACTAAGAAGGATTATATAAATATCAAAGTAAAACATTTTAGCAAACTAATTTAAAATAAATTTATATAACTAGCCTTTCTCTCCCACTCCAACTTCCCTTAATTAAAGTAAAAACATACAAAGACTAGTATTTCCAAAATCAAATGTCTCGTTACTCTCATCACTCGATGAGTTTTTACAAAAATGGTTGACTAACGATTTTCTCTCTCCCAATTAATCACCAATTGTGTTCATGTTTTCTCATTCATCATCATCTTTGATCTCAATCATCCACCCCATATCAGATCAACAATAATAAATAAATATAATTATTGGATTTTCAAACAATGACTATATTGTAGTAACAACTTCAATTATATCCTCATTTGTAAATTATTTAAGTATGGGGTATTTTACCATAATTATTTTAAAGAAAACGTCAGATCAAGTTACGCAAGCCTCAACAAAATTAAGTGAGAGGCACACCTCACATTAGGTGAGGCATAAGCCTCATATAGTAACCAAGGCATGCCTCATATTATATAAGATGTAAGCCTCATGTACTACTCAACAAGTGTAAGCATCAAGCATGCCTCCTATTGCTCAATTTTAAACCATGATTTTATTGTAGTTAAACTTATGCCCACCTTCGATTTATTATGCTAGTAAATTGATAATTCTTAGTAATCAAGCTACAGTCAACAAGGGCATAAACAAAACTTTTAAGCACTAATGCTAATTCAATTGGAAAAACAACTGCAATTATAACTGTCGATAACTGAAAAAAGGGAGAAATCAACACTTTTAATTTCCTAATAGCATGATTAATCAATAAAACTACTATGCATTAGAACAGAAAACAAATTAGAAGAGAATATAGAATTAGAAAACAGACTTATAGAGTTTCACTACACACCTCATCGGGAACCCTAAGGTACTTGATTGTGTTCCCACGAATGTAACACTCAGGCATCCTCCAAAACCTGTCTCCATCCTGCAATCCATCAGAACCATATAAGAATTTTCAAATTTAGACAATAGTATTTCGCATGATTTAAACGATCACCTTTGAGGTGCAAATGACCTCCCTGAGGTGAATGTTCATCCAAGTATCACAATTCACCAGATGCCCGTTATAAGTCTCCCCATTCTTCAACTCCACTAGCTATAACACAACGAAATTAGCAACAAAAACAAAAACAACATTAAAGTACGGAATAAAGACTGCAAATCAATGATCCTCGAAAACCCTAATGCTCTCACCATAGGATGCCCCAGCGCTGTCTTTAAAAGAGAGAGAGGAAGCTGGAAAGTAGCAACAATAGAGGAAAAAAACAGGATTAACCAGAAGAAAAAAGACAGACACTAGACCAATGATAGAACTATACTCAATACACTAAGAGATCAAAATCCGTCTATAGGGTAAAGCTATATACCATCTTCTCCGATTAAGAAATCGAACTCTGCCGGTGGAATAATCCTTTAAAAACAAAAGAGCTTTCCAAAATGATCAAAATCCGTCTAAAGCCCTCTGATTCAAGCTCCAGTAAGAAATTCTGCTAATCGCGAAGCCAGGCAAGAAGAAACCCTAGCGTCGAAACTTCTTTGGGATGAGCGCGCTTTCTTGTTGGCTCGCCAAATTGGCTGGAAGTGGAATAGGCTTGCGAAGCCGATTTGCGTTTTACCCGATGCGGACTGTTTCGATCAAGAAGAGAAAAAAAAAATGCTGTTTATTTGGATCAGTATTTAAGCGGCGTTTGGCCGCACCTTTATTTTATATTAAATATGACTAATCAAATCTTCTTACGATAGGAGTGGGAGCCGACCACGGCAGAGTAATTGTATTTAACAAAATTTAAATTCAGGGACGGACAATAACTAGAACTAAGCGCATAAAATTTTAAATTAAAAGAGTAGTAGATTAAATTTATATTTTTCAAATATTTAATTGAATTTATCATAAATCAATGCCTAAATTCTAATTAAATAATGCTATCAAATATCTCCTTGGGCCGGGTTAACAATCAAAATTGATCCAGAATCAAAAGATCAACTTGGGTAGCTCATAGCTCAAAATATAAATTTGTGAGAATCAGACGATTTATCTATATATCATTTGTATATTCAAGAATGTTTCGAACGAATCTCAAGACAATTTGTAGTATGCTTCCATCGAATTGACTACCCTCATTTGATTTTTCCTCCGACATATGACTCCCCCCGCCCCCAACGAAGGGTCGACAGAGGACTATTCCCCTCGACAGAGGATCTTTCCCTTTGATAGAGAGCTTCTTCCCTTCGACGAATGACTATTCCCTCCGACGAATGACTGTTTTCTCCGACTAGCCATCGAAACCCAATTTCTCCTAATAGAAAATCTCCTGAATAATAGATTCAATGTTCGATAAAGTACCCAGTATAACACATCAAAACAAAAGATTAAAATAATTTGTACTACCCTTTTAAAACAATTATAGTATTGTAATTTACTTTTTGATTTTTCTATCATCTATAAATATGAGAACCCTTTCATTTAAAAGGGTTTTTTGGTTACCACGCTTTCAACATATATTTTTTTTTTAATAAAATGGGTTCATGAGTCTGGAAACACCCCAAAGTCTTCATCTTTTTCTCTTCCACTCTCTCTTTTTTCTCTCCCTCCCTCGTTTTTCTTTCCTCAATCTCACTCTCTATTCCTTGGGCACGATCTACTAGATTCAACATCCGAAATGACTCGGTGAGCTTGGATCGTGCCACCAATACGAAGACAATCAAAACCAAGTAAAAACTCTTCAGAGACACACTCCCAGCAAAAACGCAAGGGGAACTTGTCCTATAAAATATTCGCTACATTTACTCCTCACCACCGGTGATCCACAAGAGACTTCGTCTTTCCCTGTAGATCTAAATACTCTTCAGGGGAACTATATGTTGTGTTATGTGGAGCCTGATCCACCGCATCCAAATTGGGTGGTATTGTGCATCTTAAGAAATTATCTAGATTAATTATTTTATTGTTATTTGCTTTCTTAATTAATCGTTGTAAATTAATTAAGTTCTCGCTTCTCCCATGGATTCATGAATCAAGCTCCCACCGCTCGCTTCTCCTCTGATCTCGTGAATTCTAGAGGTTTTCCTTTATGAACCAAAATTAGCATTAAAAGCTTCTTTGGTTGGAGTTAATAGTATCGAGTTTTATGCTCTCTTAGGTGAGCTTACGGAAAATAGAAATATACAGCAAGTCTTTCTGTTTATCGTCTTTTTTTTGCTTTGCATCTCTCGGGAAGATGTAGAGAGAGAGGAAGCAAGAAAGAGTTTCCTTGCAAATGTCAAGATGCTCGACGGCGTAATTTCTTGAGCTAATAAAATCCTTTGCAACTTCGTTGACATAAAAAATTTGACGAACCACGTAAATCTGTGTATTTCGTTATGTTTATATTTTGTAAATTTTCTCGTTCTAATTTTTCACTTTATTGTCGTTAGTTTTTTCACAACAATTGATATCAGAGCTCTGGTTCGAATCAGGGAAAAACAATGGTTGGAGATGCAGTGATGACATCAGGGATCAAAAAATCAGATGACACAAATTTTGGTTACTTAATGATGCAGATAGAGGACCACCACTATGGGAAGAAATTTTATCTTTTGCTCTTGGGAAATTGACAGGAAAAGATGGATGAGACTGGTTGAAATATGTTGTATCGATAGATTCTGAGGGTTGTTTGATTAAGTCTGTCAAAATTTGTTTCCACAACGTCATTAAGGAAATGACTGATGTACTTCTCATGACAGCTTTATCAGATATGTATAAAAAATCAGGAGGGAATAACAATGTGCACTTGATGAAAATCTTATTCAATATAAAGATGGTGGGAGGCGCGTCTGTCGCTCAGCATCTGAATGATTTCAAAACCACCACAAATCAATTGTCGTATGTTGAAATTGATTTTGACAAATAGATATGTGTGTTGATATTGCTGACCTTATTGTCAAATAGCTGGAAAATCATGAGGATGACAGTTAGCAATCTCACAGGTAAATCTAAGCTGAAATTTGATGATATTTGTGATTTGATTTTGACTGAGGATGTGTGCATAAAAGACTCTAGCGAGATCTTGAGTTTGAGTTCGACACTGAATGTTAATTCCAATGGAAGATCACATGATATGAACTCGAACAGAGAAAGATCAAAATCAAAACACAGAGATAATAGCAAATCAAAGTTTGGTCAACAAACAACATACTGAAATTATGGTAAAGCTGACCACATAAAAAGGAACTACAGAAATCTGAATAATACTGAGAATGATAGAGCTAATGTTGTAACTGAAGAAGTACATGATGCACTATTGCTGACGGTTCATAGTTATATTGATAATTGGATACTAAATTGAGATGTTTCTTTCCATACGACTTCCAACCAGAAGTTAATGCGAAACTATAAGGTATATTTGGCTGATGGAGAAGCTTCGGATGTGGTGAGGATGAGAGACATTAAATTTGTCACTCCTAATTTTTAATCATTTACATCACTCTAACATGTCTTCACCTTATTTTTCTAAGATGAATGTTTTCAATATTAATACTTTTATTAGTTCTCCATTACTTTTGTTATGTTGACAACTGACCGACCTTTTTCTTTTTGTAAATCGACAATTACAAGAATTTGATGACGCTACTAAAAGATTTAAATTCCAGCAACGGTGTCAAAATCTTGACTACGACTTTATATATATGTGTTTGATTTAATAAAAATGTATAGATATAATATTTAATAATGTCAAAGTCGAATTTGTCAACGCAAGTATACGTATCGCTCAAGTAATATAGGACTCTAATGGAGTTGGAGTCCTAGTTATCAATCACACAGGGAGAAATAAAATACTACGGACTAAGACTAAAAATAATACTTTAACTGCAACGACGACGTTCAATTTGTTTATCTGTCACTAATAGGTAATCGAAATAAGTAGATAATTTGGATAACTAATAAATAACTAATGATAGAAAGTAGGGTTAAATTTATGATATTCAATATATAAGAAAGCATCCTTCTCCTTGCCAAGAAATTATAGTAAATGGATAAAATGAATTAGTTCAATTTATATTGTGCCAAATAGGAGCATACTTATTCTTTACCCTTTGGTCCAGGCATAAAGAACATTGACTAATCCTATGCTTGGTTACTGATTCTGCGGCTAGGC
>NW_018164920.1:177877-190331 GCF_001263595.1 Phalaenopsis equestris
TATATATATATTACTCAAATTATTGAAATCACATAAAAAAATATTATTATCATCAAATTTAGAATGAAATATTTTTAGATGCAAAAAAGTTTAATACTAAAAAATTATAAACAAATAAAAAATCAAAATTATCTTTAAATATACAAATATATAATTATTTTCTCAGAAAATTGAGAGCCACATCAAATTTCATTAATGAAAAAAAGAAGTGCAACAAAGACCAAAATTCAAATAATATGACTAAAACATATAATAATAATACTCCGACAAATTTGAATGACATATAAATAAATTAAGAAGTAAAAAAGGTCCATCAACATCAATAAATCACAGATAAACATTCTAGCTAGAGAAGGAAACATAACTCATCAATCTGTCTAGAAAAATTAATAGAACCCATTATCTAACAGGAGAATCAAATCACCAATCACTAAGAAGAAAGACTCAGAACCAAATATGAATCAGAATGCTCCACGCTTAACACCAAAGATGAACAGATGTCTGCATTCAAGTAATCCAAAATAATGAATAATTTTTGCAAACCACCCCAACATTCTTTCAACAGGTCAATAAAAAAAAATATATGACTGTAAGATCCGATGTAGGATTTATCAAATTCAGATTTCCGACAAGTTCATGATGAGAGTGAAAGACGATAGTAAAAATTACGAACAATGACAAGATAAATCCATTAAATCTAAATTTATAAATGAAACGATTGTAAAGATAACGAAACGGAAATACATTATATTTAACAGAGAATTGTATTTAATTTTTATATTCTACTATTTGATTAGGTTTACATTAGATTCATATAGCTAAGTGCTGTGAAAATTTTCTTGCATGAAACACCCCCTAAATATACAAATGTTAAAGCCACAAAAAAAATATCGAAGTCGTGGTGGATCGGCCCTTCTGTAATCACATGGCCTCTCGCCACGTGGCTTTATGTCAGCCATACAGCCGATTCTCTTGCCTATCATACCGTGCCATTACTTCACCGGCACGCGGGCTACACGTGGCCGCATTCCCAAACCGTGCCTTCGCGATCCTTCTCCTTTGTGAACAAAACCCTTATATCACGTCCGTCCAATTAGAAACTCGGCTTCATCACAGCCATCGAAACTGCTTTTGTTGTTATAAGAAAAACCCTATGTCCTTCATGCAAGTCAGCGTATAGGGTTTTCCTTGGAATCTTTTTTTTCTCTTGGATCCTGAAAAGCTAATCGGAGATGGCGGATTCCGGGGTTAGTTCTAACGATCCGGTAGGATTTTTCATTTGTTAGGTTGATTTTTTGCAGATTTTATTAGATCTAGATATTCAGTATTGTTTGATCCATCTGGCTGTTCTTGTTCGCAGAATCGGGCACAAGAGACGAAGCTTAAACATCTCGAGTTCGTGCAGGTGGCAGCGTTTCAGGCAATTATATGTCTGTCGAGCCTTTATAATCTTGCTAAGGAGAACTCCGGACCGTTGCGTCCGGGAGTTCAGGCCGTGGAGGGCACGGTGAAGGCGATTGTTGCCCCTGTTTTTGACAAAATTCATGATGTTCCTTTGGAGTTTCTCAAGTTCATCGATCGAAAGGTTTTTCTCCTATCTATCTCATCCATTTGTTTAGCTTCCTTATTTTCCTTGTACGAGCATAGTTTCGATCCGCGCAGGATAGCCGAATTCATCAGTATCTATGTTTTATTCAAAGAAACTCTGTGTAAGATAGGGATAATTGGGGCGGTTGCCTTTATATCTCATGTAGCTAAATCTGTAATCCACAAATTCATGTATCGATTCTCAAAGAATCCTGTGCAGATTAATAACAGTTCGAAAAAAATTGGGGTTATCTTCAATGTAATGGGTTACAGGTGGACCAATTTCTTTGCGAAGTTGAGCGATACGTACCATCACTTCTGAGGCGGGCACCTGAAGTGGCTCGTTCGGTGGCTGGCGACGTGCAACGTTTTGGCGTTATGACGACGACGATTCAGTTGGCGCGCGCTGCGAAGCAGAAGTGCAGTCCAGTGGTGCAAGATGTGTATGGGAGATGCGAGCCAGCCATAGAAAAGCACGCGGTGGTTGCATGGCGGTCACTCAACCAACTTCCAGTCATCCCTCACGTGGTGCAGATCGTCGTACCCACAGCAGCTTATTGGACGGAGAAGTACAACAAGGCTGTGAGTTCTGCGGCGGGGAAGGGATATGTGGTGGCTGAGTTTCTGCCGCTTGTGCCGAACGATAGGATTGCGAAGGTGTTTGGTGGAGAAGGCGGTGCGCAGACAACGAATGCCGACGGGTAAGCTGGACGATTTCTACATGTCAGTAAAGTTTGGGGTTTCCATCACGGGTTGCACATATTATCTTACAAACCACTCAGTTTTTGATGTAAAATGCAGTGAAATGGTACTGTTCTTATTGTGACTGTGGTTCTTCATGGTGTTCGTATTGTGGCTGGTTGACAAGACTCTAAAGTTTGATGTAAACTTCAAAGTTTGCATCTTGGATTAAGTTCTGGCTCTTTTCTGCGTTTGATTTCAACATTACTGTTTTACTACATTAGCCTTGCTATTTTATTTTCTTAGAGTATTCAGTATGCATGTTTTTGGTCACTGGGGGTCAGATTTTTACTTATATATAGAGCAAGGGCAATCAGATTTTTACTTATATATAGAGCAATTTAATATTTTGCCCCCTCCTGAAACATCAATTTGCCTTTTATTGCCCTAGCCCATCCCACATCGAGTGATAGTTTCTGTGTGAATGTTCTTGGGGAACTGAAATATGATGATGTTGGTGATATCGTGCCAGTTGAATTTGAGCTTAGGATATTGGATAATGGTCATAAATAAAAGGTTAGACTCCAATTAGCAGGAATTGTCCTAAATAATTTGATATTTGAGTGGTAAAAAATATTGTACATGTTTCAATGTGTAATTGAATTTTCTTGCTGAACTTGAAATATGAAATAAAGTGATATTGTGCTAATTGGATTTGCTTTGTTAAGATGGTTTGTCAAATTTGAAAGTTTCGCCATGAACTCGCATATGATCATTTTTTATGTCATTTGCTTCGTATTATTTAGATGTTTTGTTTGATTATAAATTTGAGTGCATGCAAATTCTTATTTGATATTTATCCTTCTAATTTTAAAGTGTATTGAGATTTGTGTTTGATTAAAAAGAATATTTGAAGATGTATTAATTATCTTGTATTATTAGATGTTGGCAATGGACATTGACAATTATCTTAATTTGTCAAAAACAAGTATCTTAATTTGTCAAAAAGTTGTGGGCTATGAAATAGTAATTTTGAAGAAATTATGAAGGGTGAACGCTCCTTATAAGTTAATGTGTGCCTCCTTTTAGAGTTGTGATTCAAGAAATCTCTTTAATTGTAATCTTATGGGTTGTTTCCTTGAGTCAGCTAGTGGTGTGTTGTAAATTTTTAATAGGGATTTTGATAAAATTATATGTTTGGTATAAAAATTTATAAATATAGTATAAAATTTTAATGTATTTGAAGTTTACATAGTAATTCGTTTTTATTGAATTTAGAATTTGATTGATTGGGTTGAATTTGAACTATATTGTTCATGTAAAATGTTTTAGGAAAATCGCCGTCTCTTCTAGTCGGTACATTGAATTTATAGGTGGCCAAGGCTCATGGCCATACAATAAGACACAAATTTTGAAAAGGGTGTCAAGTAATCTCATCGTACATATTGGGTTTGGAGGTGATCAAGCCCATAGTTCTATGAAAAGTTGGTTTATCTCATTAGACAAATTGTTTTCAGAGACAATTAAATTTTGTAGTCCTATGGCGAGACACTTATCTTCACTTGGAAAAGTGAGCTACCCTCGTCGAAAAAACTATAATTGGAAGAGATCAAGGTTCTAGTCCAACAAAGATGCATATATCTTTCCTTTAGAAATGTGTCGGCAACCCTCGTTGGACAAACTGGGCTCGAAGACGATCAAGACCTGTAGTTCTATGATAACACTCTTTTCTTCTCTTGTAAAAATGTGTTGATTGCTTTCATTGGATAGACCAGGTTTTGAGGCTGACAAGGATTGTTGCTTTCCAATGAGGTACTTATCTTCTCTTAAAAATGTGTTGATTACTTTGTCAGACAAATTGGGTTTAGAGACGATCAAGGCTCATAGCCCTACACTGTAACACATATCTTCCCTTTGAAAAGAGGTTGGTTGCCCTCATCGAACATAACAAATTTCGAGACAATTAACAACCTTAATTATATAATCAGATAATTGTCTTTCTTTGGGACAAATATAGATTGCTCTCATCAAACATATTGGGTTTGAAGGTGGTCAAGACCCAAAATGTTATGACATGGCATATTTTTCCCTTAAAAAATAGATGATTGCTCTCATTGATCATATTGAATAAAGAGATGAGCAAGGCCCATAGTTTTACGACAAGACCTTTGTCTTCCCTTCAATAGAGTAATGGCTATCGTTTCAAACAAACTAGGTTCAAAGGCGATCAACACCTAGTCCAAGACAAAACTCATATCTTCTTTTTAAAAAATATTAATTATTCATGTCGCCAGACTGGTTCAGCTCTTAAGTAATATTGATAGTGTTAAGCATCAATATTGACTTTGACACTATCAAACAGAGTTGCGGTTTGATCGAAAATTATAGTAGGGTTGAAGAACTATAATCTCTCTCTTTCTATTGAGGGTTTCACTCATATTATTGTGACCTATTATTTTTCCTTCGAGTCGCAGTTGGGTTTTTTGTGAGACATTGATTTTCAGTCCATATGTCGGTGCTAGGGGTAGCAACTTGACGCATTATGTTCCTTCTCTCACCCTCAGTAGTTTGGTTGTTGCATTATAGCGGGCACAAATGTCGTTGCACTTGGTGATTGGTTTCTTAACCTTTCTATGTTTCCGAGCGATGTCCTTTTTTGCCCCACGATGCGTAAGAGCAAGAAGGTGGTCATGATCACTGTTGCTGGGAGATCTTTGTCTCCCTCTCCCCGAGCATTTTCTATGCTCATGAAGGTGCCATACCTTTCAGTCCGTTTGAGCACCTCTGTAGGATTACCTTATGTAATCCTACCCCCTCTGAGACATTTGCACTTTAACCCCCCTTAATATGGAGTCGCTCATATTGAGTTGTTCATACGCCATCTTAAATGTCTGTTTTATGCCCTTCCCCTTAAAATGGGAGTCGTGCATATCAATATGTTCTTGCTACCGTGGCTCTCTTCGAGCCCGACTCTCTTGCTAAAAGAGGAGTTCCCCGACAACGACGCGCTACAACACGCGACAATCTTTTAGATACCCGTCTCACTGTGCTCTAACGGATCTCCCTGCCAGAGACAGGTGAGTCTTCTATCAGTAGTAGGTTTTTCACTGTTGTCGTTGTTGTGACTCTTGTCCCGACTCTCTTTCTATTTCGGTTTCCCCTGATAATCCACTTATCTCTTGATTAGGCAAGAAGGCTAATAAGACCAGGAATAGATGACTGCAAATTGAGCAGCATGTTCTACTTTAGGTTTCTATACCTATTTTGACTCTAGTGCAGGAGTCTTTGGCTCTCTGGATTGAGAGTCGTTTTGCTATTGTCCTCGGTTGGGTGGACAACATCCCCATTGGACGTTTGTTGCATGCCACTTCTTTTGTTGTAGCAGCTCATATTTGTGCTAATTTTCCCTCGAGGAAGGGGCTGGTGCCAGATGGCGATGCGCTGTGACGTTCTTTCTCTTTTTTCTAGCCTCACTTATAGTCCTTCCGTATTTTGAGGGTTTTCATCCTCGCAGATGTTACACTACCTAAGAGTGCTAAAGTTACCTTCTATTGTACCTTGTCTGGTAGAGTGGACCATGTCCCTGCCATGACTTGTTTCGGTTCTGGCCCTGGATCAAGCATGTTCCATAAATCATAGATGATTATGACAGTTATACTCGCCACACTCATCTCCTACGAGTATGTTATTTTTCCTTCTATGGGATATGTTTGAGTTTGGCCTTAGGGTTAAACGTCATTTGGTTAGTGCAATCTATTTTGTCCAACCCTTCTCAAGTGTCTCGACTGACCAATGTCAAGTTTGACTGATAACTCTCATGTGCAGGAAAGCAATGCTTCTTTCCTCTACACCTCTATTCGGATAAGCTCCCCTTTTTGGTCTGAATTGATTCTCAAGTGTCTCGACTGACCAATGTCAAGTTTGAATGATAACTCTCATGTGCAGGAAAGCTATGCTTCTTTCCTCTACACCTCTATTCGGTTAAGCACCCCTTTTTGGTCTGAATTGGAGTTTCTCAATCACATCAGATGAGTGTTGTGTTTTCCCCTTTAGGGGATGTTTCTGGGTCAGCCTAAGGGCATACCATTGTGGTTGAAATACTATGTTTTGACCTATTATTCTTGGATACTGTGGTAATTCCCCAGTGAAAGTTGTTCCACTAAAATCTTTGGTGGTATTATCACGTATAGGGTTGTTATGTTTTGGCAAACCACCCTCTTTAATATTCTCGACTCGGTCAATTTCTATTGCTTTGTCAGAGCAACATGTTGCATTTTTAAACTCGCCTATTATCTACCCGATCTATGTCTTTAGTTAGTGCCACTTTTGGATGCCTAATGCGTGCTTCAGTAATGTCCCTAAAGAGAATTGACTTAGTCAGTTCTCACAGGAGATATCTGTTGAGCTATCCTCAACGATAACTACTTTGTTAGTTCTGCGGGGCCCTTTTAGCTAAAGCTACTTTGCTAGTACTTGGTTGAAGCACTTTGTGGTTGCACCTGTGAGTCTATCTAGAAGCCATGGTTATTTTTTGGATCGACTGGTTGGTTTTGTCCGCCTCATCGAACGACATGTTGAATTGCTCGTTCAATCGATCCATGTCTGCATCAAGACATTTGATGCCTCCCCAACAAGGATTAGCTTGCTAAATGGGAGAATCCTCAGCGAGAGTCGTCTCTTTAGTGCTCGTGGAAGCGCTATTGTGACTAGATCACCCTAGTCATATAATCATATCGATTTCTCGACTACTTTGGTTGGTTTTTTCCGCTAAGTCGGGTGATATGTCATATCAGTCTTACCACTAATAGGCGGGGTACATTTAGTGTGAAATTTTTGCAAATATTTTTTAATATTACAAAATTATACACGACATATATATAATAAATATGCAATATAATCCCAACAAAAATACCTTTAATGAAAATAATTTATCTTTTAAAACTCTTTTTAAACTGGCAAATCTCCGTTAAACTCAACGCAAGTATATGTATTACTCAAGTAATAAAAGACTTTAATAGAGACGTAGATATCGATCACATATGGAAGTTAGAAAATCCTTTAAGTAATTTTTTAAAATTATTTTATAATTTAAAAATATAAAAAAAAAAGTAAGTGCGAAGTTTGAATATTAACTACTAAGGTAAATGCTATTTAAAATGCAGTTGAAAAATAAAGTTAACTAACTAAGAACTAACTTTCAAAAATAAAATTACGAAAACTAAACAAAATTTTTGTATTGACAGAAAGTTTAAATTTAAGAAAACATAAGTCACATTTACAATGAGTATATGGATTATGAAGAAATTGAAACATTTGAAAAAATATATAAAAACTGTTTTGTGTTAAATAGGAGCAATCTCATTCTTTACCCTCTTCTAAGTGTTATAAAGAACATTGACCAATCTAGAATTTGATCCCTAATTCCGTGGTTAGGTTGGGATGATACCGGTCGCCACTCCAGAGCTCCCACTACTCCCTCACCTGAGGGCTAACAATCTTGCATCAATTTCCAATCAACTGGACCAAATTAGGGATTTTAATCTGTTACCTTAAAATCTCCAATTCTACATCCAACAAAGTATATTTTCCTATTTATTTGCACCCAATCACATAGATGACATACTTTCCCATGAAATCAATTATGATTCTCCCTATGTTGTAAAAATCATATCCCTTTTCATAACATATGTCTCTCAACAAATTTTAACATTTCAATTGGTCAGATAAAAAAGTAAATGAAGATCGGAGTTCAAATCATCACAAATTATGAACATTTAAAACCCTAGAAAATAAAATCAATTCTTCGCAAAATCATATCTCAAAGTAGGGAGAATAATAAAGAATACTACTCATAATTCATTAAAAATATACTACAAAACACAAATTTCATATGTAAAAATAAGTTTTCGAAACAAAAGAAATAAAAGACACAACTAATCTCACAATCTTTCGCAAGTATCTTTCCCAAGTAAATCCCTAGAAGTTCTCTCAAAGCCTTTCTCTCTTTACAATCACACTCAGTTCTCTCTTAGAAGTGTAATAAAGAAAAAAATCTCTCAGCTTCTCTCTCCTCTTACAACCCTAAAAGAAAATCTCCTCTTGCCCCTCACACCAACTCTCTCTCTCTCTCTCTCTCTCTCCTCTTTCTCCCTCTATGAAATCCCCTCTTTATTTTGGCTACCTCCTTTGAAAAAGAATTCAAAATTTCCCTCCAAAAGTTAACTCTTTTAAATTCAAAAGATATGTCATTTGATCTAAGAGTCATATCTCTTCATAAAAGAACCTTCTAAAGTGTCTAGATGCATTAAATTACTCGAATAGGTGTGTGTAACAAGTGTCCCTTTGAAAATTCGCGCAAAATTCATCTCGAACCGCCTTAATTTGCAAAAAGTCTTCTCTAACGCATCATGTGTCGGTTCTCTGTCAAACGGTGCATCATCCACCGATCTAACGCATCATGCACCAAAATGCCAAAATTCACTGTTTTGGTTTCAAATTTCATCTTTTTTGTCATTTTTGCTCCAAATGCCTAAAAATGATATACCTACAATAAAAATATGAAAATATCATTCTTTAAAGTGTAATATAACAAAAAATCACCATAAAATATGTGTTTAAAATAATATATTATTTTAGTGTATCAACCACCAATTCAATTTTAGTAGGTGAAAGCACTCTTATAGCTGAACCATCTTGGCACCCCACCATGAATGGTTAGTTTTATCCGCTATGTCGAGTAACATGTTGTATCAGTTTTATCACCGATCCATGTTATGTCGGAGTACTCTGATATCCTACTGCGTTTTTATGCTCGATATTGTTACCTCGATCATCCGAGATTGATATCCTTTAAGAGAAGCATCTCTCCTTGCAAGATCGCTTCGTGCGTCCCATATATACTTTGAGCATGATACCTTAGGATATTTAGCTACATGGTTGCTCATTGGTTTCATAGGCGGGATACATATCTCTCGTTCTATTTAATGCATAAGCAAAATGCTTACCTCCTTTTCAATATTCTCGATAAGTTTGGTTGGGTCAGTCTGCCAAGTCAAGTAACATGTTGTATCGGTTTTGCCATCGATCCATGTTTTGTCAGATAGTTTTATGTGTCCAGTATCTGTTTTGAGCATATTACCTCAAGGTATTACGCCGTATGGTGGCTCATTTTATGTATAGACAGGATATCTACCTTTTGTACTTTTGATATTCTCGATTGTTTTGGTTAGTTATGTACGCCAAATCAAGTGACATGTTGCATCGGTTTTTTTCACGGATCCATGTTTTACCTGGCCGCTTTGTGTGTCCTAATATGCTATGAGCATATCACTTCAAGATATTTCACCATATGGTGCCTCATTTGACACACAGACAAGATACATAACTCTAGTCCAATTTGATACACGACTAGGATACATACCTTATGCTTCATTTGATACAAGACCGAGATACATACCTTCTGTGTCATTTGATATGTTCGGTCAGGATACAAACCTCCTATGTCAATTGATATGTGAAGTAGGATACATACCTCCCTGATCATCTGATGTTTTGATTAATGGAACCATCGCCTTCACTTCGCCAACACTTGATATTAAGACCTAGTTTTGAGGCATGTCAGATCTTTGTAGTCTTTTGGCTTTGAAGTTTCTCGAACCACATAGCTTTTTCAACTGGTTCTTCCATGAGAGCATCTTTAGTTTTTAATTTATTATGTTTTGCCGTTTTTGAGCCATATGACACTGTGGTTGGCTATGTTATGAGAACACCTCGTCTTTTGACTTTATATAGCCATATTGCTTCTGGCTTTCCGACCATGTTCCTCGAGCCATGTGAGCTTAGAGTCTACTCTTTTATGAGGATACCTCGTCTTTTGATGTCGTTGGTCCCGTAGCCGTTTGACACGACATTTCATGAGCTAGATGACATTATAGTAAGCTCTTATGAGAATATATCATCGTGTTCAACTTGTTAACTATTTCAATAGGTCTCAGATCATATGCCATTTTGAGTTGGTTCTTTTATGAGAGTTTCTTGTCTTCGAACATTCTTGGCCGCATGTCGCTTAGGTTGAATGCCTCTAGAACCATTTGACTTTATAGTCGGCTTGGTGATGAGAGCACCTCAACTGGCTGGCCAGATGCCACCTTGTTCAGGATCTTTTGTTCTTTCTAGCCACTTGACTGCGGTGACGAGTGTTCCTTCTTCATGGGAGCTGATATGACTCACAATCAAGTTCATATCAAGAAAACATAATAGGAGACATGAGGTCACACGAGATGATTGGGCCTTCTTGGTCGACAATACTATTGAGTCACTAGTCGGTCACCACATTTAATCGGGGACTTCTTGTGCTTTATATCCACCTAATTGAAGTGATGGGTGATTTTTTTCAAGGGGATTGGTTAGATTATCAATCGAGGTCCCTTTGAGGAGATGCATAATAGAAGACTTGGAGTCACACGAGATGATGGAGCCTTCCCCCCCACCGTTACAAATGAGGTCAGATGCGGGGTTTTGATTGATTCTGTCATTTCCAAAGATAGGTCAGACATGTCGTTCTACCATTTTGAATGAGGTGAGACAAGCCTTTTCTCAGTCATACCCTGTCCTATTTATCTGGCCTGACTGAGCTTTTTGGGTGGACAATTAACTTTGGCTACTAGCCACCTCCCCCAATTATGTCCAGTAAATCTTGACTGGCTAGGTTTCTTTGTGGTTATTCGGTTGCGGTAGACTAGCCACCTCCTTGACCATACTATGTCCAATTTATTTAGCTTGGTTGAGGTTTCTTTTAGTCTTCTCTTGGGGTGTCACCTCAACTAACAAGAGAGACTTTCTTTTGAGGATGCTGCCAACAAGTGCACTGTGCCTCAGTGACGCAACACACTTGTTGGGGGTCATTTGTTGGGATCAATTTTTGATTTCATGAGTGTGGGGTGTCCACTTGCTTGGCTTAGGGTGGTCTACAATTCATATGTAACATCTGGTTGCTCAAGACTCCCGCCTGGGATCTTTTGGTACTTGTTTGGGGCAAGTAGCTAGATCGGTGGCGATTCAACGCTACCTGAGAAAATTCCATTTGGGAGGCCATTCGGGATGTGAGGTGTGGTTGGTGTCTAATTTGATAATTAGAAGTCACCACACGTCCATCCGAAACTCCCACGACCATAAAAAGCCATAGAGTCCACCTACACGCATTACGAGAAAATTATGGTTCGGGACACCCTACCCCCGCCCGGATTAGGACGACCGTTGACACTGATTTTGTCCGTAAATGACCCACTAAAATACTCCATTTTGAAGTTATGGGACTACATTTCACTCATATATGGTCTTCCATAACTTTCAGATAGAAAAAAATGTTCCCTCGGGAGTTCCCGGTGAAAATCAAGGTTTCAGGCTAGACCGGCGCCCCGGGGTCGACCCCGGGGACGCACGCATTCTGAACTGTCGAGCCCAAGTCCCTGAAGGTCTAACACATGATTTGAAAATTTGGCATATACCCACACTCAGGCGCCAAAGAAACGGGGCGCCAAAGCCCCAAACAAGCAAAAAATCACCGTTATCCCGAGAGCTTGGCGGCTAGGCGCCGCCTGGGTGGCGCTAAGGCCCCAATATGAGCCATTTCTTTAATCGAGAGTTTTTCTTTTAGAAGATTGCCTCTCTTAATATGTAATTAACTATAAGAGCTTGTTTTAATGAGAAATCTATATTTCAAAATAAAAATAAATCCCGTCTTACTTAAAATAGATAAAAAAAATTATCTGGCATCATAGAAAAAAATTTGTAAAATTCTTATTTTGTAATTAAATACATTAAAAAAATAATATATTTGATTTTCAATATTGAATATTATTCTCAATGTCATATTTGATTAGAAAAAAATAAAACTTTGAAAAACTTTGCGGTTTAATTTCCTACAACTGGATTTCCTTTCAATGCATTCATTATGTTATTTTCAATAGAATGCAAATTTATTAAATATTTTATTAAAGTGTGAATAAGGTGGCCTCTGCCACTCTTTTAGCAGCATTATTCCACTATTTTCATTCACACAATCTATTTTTCTCTTAGTAATAGATTTAATACAAAAAAAAAATTTCATCTACCTAAATGAAATAAAGAGGCACAAAAAATTAAAGGTTATTTGCTCCCACTCATATATATATATCCATGTTCCTCG
>NW_018164920.1:190521-213988 GCF_001263595.1 Phalaenopsis equestris
AAATGAAAATAGATATTGAATTATGAAAAAGTTTAAGACTGACACTCTATTAGTGCCATGCTTTTTGTTTTGGTTCCTTTGGCTCCAAGATGAGAGCCTACGCCCTGGAAGGCTCCAAGATGAGCATGATCATGTTGAGATGGTTTCAGATGTTTGATTATACATGCTCCTTTACAAAAATTATGAAAATTAATGCATCCTATAAAATTTTAAATTATTTATTAATGTAATAAATTTTTAGAATTTAAGGCTAAATTTCATATAAAATTAAAATCCTAAGCATTTGAATTTGAAAAATCATTTAAATTTGTAAACTCTAAAATAAATAAACACATTATCTAACATATAAATATTTTTTTAAATTTAATAAATAAACATTTAAATTCAAATTTACATATATATATTTTTAATTCTAATAGAGTTGCAATTTTCTTGGAGCCTACCATGCCCAACTGTTGCCATAAAAGCTAGGGCTGGGCGGTTCAACCATAATATTCCATCGCTGCTTTGTACTTCTCGGTCTCCTCGCTCCCACAAACTCTCATTTTTTTTCATTGCATTCGTCTCGGCCTTCCTGTCTCTCTGCAGATCGCAAGGTTTCCTCTCGTAGCCCGGTTCGCCTCTCGGCCTGTTCGCTCCTCTCGACGTCTCCTTGCCTTCGCTTTCAATGTCTTCTCTCAGTCTCTCTCTCCTTTCGACCTCGTCGTCCCTCTGTGAGTACTTTCCTTCTTTAACTTCTTCCGATTCTTTCCCCTTCTTTCTAAACGCACAAACAACGTAGTTATTTTTTTATTGCTGATAATTCTCGCGGTTGCCCTTCTGCAAGCATTGTTAGGGCTTCGTGCTTTTGCATTTTTTTAAAATGCTTTTTTAGCCGATCCCACATCCCACGTAGTGGGATTAAGGCTTTGTTGTTGTTGATGGTATTTATAATCAAAATCTACTACAAGATTATTTTAAGTGGCAATTTAGGGGCTGTTTGTCTGCCTGTAGGATTTAGTCAATCCTGCTAATCCAGATCTAATAAATCCCGTGAAAAAAGTTAAATCCTGAAAACTGTTTTGCATGGCATGTATTCTATCCAATTAAATACTGGCAAATTATTTTGCTATCTATTTCAGAATTTATGGATTTTAGTTACCAAATAATATATATGGGTCTATATTTGGAAGGAGTACCACTTCATAATAGAAGACACAAGTACAACCATACATTAACAAGCATGAATGTTTTGCTAATGCATGAGAAAAAAAAACGAAGGATTTCATCATCATGGATGCAAATTTATGTTAGACATGAATGCAAACTTCCACATTTTGAACAATTTGAACATAAGTGCCATAACATTCTCCTTGCCTTCATCTGTTTCATAAGGGAGAGCAAGTGCACTACTAACGCGGACAATCTCTGAGGTGCCATCCATTTGACTTCCACCCTTGTGATCGTTGCTCGACTTGCATGTTATTTTAAGCAGCACTTGAACTTTTAAACTTGCCTATCACCTTGAGCAAATTAATTGAAGAAGAGAAAATAAAAACATCGATATGAATAAAGACCTTAAAAGCCTTAACAACTCCTTTGTGTGCCTGTCCCTTGATCTCCCCACTTGTGATTTGTAGCTTCTTTTCTCTCCTCCTTCTTGTGGACACTTGTGTTCTTAATTCCTTTATTTGAAAGGTTATGATTTATTTTTGAAACCAATGGTTTATATCTTTTAGTCTTCTTTGTTGCTAAGATTTTTTTATTGTTGAAATTAAAGAAGAAAGCTTATTATTGGTAAAATTACTGTCCCCTTTTTAATTATAATATAGTTGGATACTAGCAAAATGACATGTTGGACTAATTGACCAAAATTATCATAATGGATATTTGAAATTTTCGATTAAAATGGCAGCAAGATTATATATATATATGAAGCATAAAGGTTTTCTTTTCATACTATCATGTCATTTCATATATACTTAATTTTATCTGAAAAAAATAAACCTTCCTAATTCCACACAGAAGAAATAATACTACAATCATATTGAAAACAATAGGACGAGAGAATTAATTGGGCAAATAATATTCTCATTTGAACAAATTATTTGAAATAATAATAATAAAAAAACTGAGTATTATATTATTTCATTGATACAAATGATTTCAATAAAAATTTCAGTACAATTCAATTTCTCCAATTATCATATAGGAACATTTATATTTGTTTTTGTTGTACCGTTCATTTTTTGATTAGTTGTGTTTTTTAATAAAATAATTTTCATTAAAAAAATACTTGAATCAACTTAAATTATTCATAGAAGGATATAATTATAAGATAAATTTAACTTGATTGTTAGGGAGGAGGTTATTATGAGCTGAAAGGAAAGAGATATTGGCAAAACAAATAATGTGCAATATCTAAGGCTTATTTATTAATTGTGATATAAATGTATGCACATTATAATTATATCCTTATTTGAGTTGAAAGGAAACCTTTCAACTCATAATAACCTAACTTGATTGAGTTGTAATTTATTTTATTATAATTTATTATGAGTTGATAAATTTAACATAATATCTTATTTATTATAATATTATGTCCATAACATAACATTATTGGCAAAACAAATATATATGCCAATATCAAAAATAAATTTATGCCAATAACCTAACTCATAATTATCTTATTATGATTGAGTTGTAATTTCACATTATAATTTATTATGAGTTGATAAATTTAACTTGATTGTTAGGGAGGAGGTTTGTTTGGTTTCTAAATTACAACTCAAATAATGTTATAAGTGTGCATAGCCTAAATGACATAAATGTGCTTTCAAATAAAGGCAAAACAAATTAATCGTGATATAAATGTTCAACTTAACCAACCCAAGTTCTATTAGGCCAAGAAATCACGGGAGAGGAAGATAGAGAGAGAGATTCACTTACCTTCAAGGTTTGTTTGGCTTCTAAATTACAAAACCTTCCCCAATTTGAGTTCCGCAAGGTAAAAATAATTAAAATAGCAATTAGGTAAATAATAGAAATAATACAAAGGAACATTTATATCACTTTTAACATAGGCAAATAGCCTTTGGATGATTGCATTGACATTTGATTAAGAGTGCTCAGCCTAACATTTATTCACGATTAATGATATGGAAGAACAACTCTTATGTGAATCTATAGTAAATAGTTACCAAATTTGAAAGAGCAAAAAACTAGTAGACCATGGGATTCTATAGAAAACATCAAAGTGGGGAATTAATTCTAATCTATACTTTGTTTGTAGGTTATGCTGTGACGTTATTAACTTTCAGGAAAAGAAAAGATGAGAAACAAAGAAGAATAGAGAGAAAAAATTGAAGGAAGAAAGAACAAATTCACTTTCAAGCTTCGTAAATTGGGGGCAACATCACATAAGACAGTTAAATAGAATTAAGTAGCTCTTGCACTCCTTGTGACTCGTTATTTAAAAATTAGGATCAGGGGAGTGCTACATGAATGCTAAAGAATGAGCTATATTTGTAAAAATTATAAGAAAAAAAAAAATGTAAAAGTCATGTGCCTTTGATACTGACTTGGGCTTGGATTAATATTAAATTATCAAACTTGGAAAAGTCATAGGCTCTTTTGGCGATAGTTGTATAGTAGCTATGTTGGCTTGGGAGACTGTTTGAGTTGAGTCAGTCTAGTGAGTCTATTTGTAGCATTAGGTGAGTTCTTCATCAGCTCAGTGGATTTTTCTTGTAGTTGGTTGATGAGTCTACCTTGATCCTATAGGATTGTTGTGTTGAACTTATCCTTTTGGGACTCATCTGGTGTCCGTCCCGAGCTTTGCGTACGAGCTTTTTTCTTTGAGTATGGCTTCCGAATCTGTCTCACACTATTCTTGATGAGCTCGCCTTGAGCCAAGTCTACGAGCTTGTTTCTATCCTCTTTTAGTAAATGTGTTTCCTTGACCTTTAGTTGGGTGATTTCATCCTTGGGGGTGTACATTTAGTTCTCATATTCTCTTTTCTTTTTGGTAGACAACTACAAATAAAAAAGAAGAAGATATAAATCATGATCTTTGCATATTAAAAATGATGACCAATACTTTTCCGATTCTTTTGGGCAAGTCAAACATTTTTTGCTTATCGAGTTTTTGCCTTGTTCTCCTTTGAAAGATTGATTGATGCAATAGTTGGCATTTAATGTGCAAGGAATGAGTATTTGGTGGAATTTAAGGAAAGTTAATGTGAAATTTTGTGCTTAGATTTGATCATTTTTTTCGCTTTTTCCATGTTTGCATGGGTTGGCTAGTATAAATGACTTGCCTCATTATGTTGTGGGGAGTTTGCAAAATTGCATCTCCTTCTCCTTCCACATTCGTTTGATATTTGTTGCTTACAAGAAATGGAAGTTTCAGTTGGATTGTTTGATGTTTCCAAAGACATCATGTTGGCTGACATCAGGAAGAAGTGAAAGGTCGAGAAGCTTAAAATATGAAAGAAGATAAAGATGGAAAGTGCGGAGGTGAGTAGGAAGAGTGGGTAGCCACTTCTATTTCTTTGACTTCCGCATGATTGTTCTTGGTAGCCTTTTTTGTTGGCATTCTTTTAGAACAAGTCATCAAGGGATCCTTAAAGCTGGTGAGTGAGAAGATGTTATGTTGTAATTTTACAAGCTATTTCACTGACGTGGCTTTTTTTTTATTTCTAGGTAGCCCAAGTGACTATGTTCTGTCCAAATGAGAAAGACATCCTAAAGCAGAGGAGTTGACTATAGAAAGAATAATGATCACACGTAAATATTCATTCTTTTTTGTTAGTATGTATTTCTTAGTTCTTCTTACTAATATAATATATAAAGTATCATTTCACAAGTGAAATTCTAGGTGATTTTTATGTCAAGCGGTGGTTGAACTTCGGCGTTTCCTTGACGCATGAAACAAGCAAGAAGCCAGCGCCCATAAACATCACCAACCAACAAGTAGAAATAAAAAAATAGGTTTATCAAACATGAAACGACTAGCTAACCACATCAGCCAAAATAATCTCAACATTTTTCAGATTTAACAAACTAAACTCAAGTAGTGGTAACCGGTAGAAAAATAACCATTTAACTGAACCAATTAATTAAGCAACTCGAGAGAAACCTAAAGCAGATAAGAGGTAAGAAGCAACAATGAAAAATTTCTACAAAAAAATCCAGCCCATGTAATATAAGAGTTATAGACAATAAAATTAATATTCCAACATCAATGGCTGTGTAACCCAACCAATTAAAAAGCAAATTACTCCAATACAATGTTCTATTCTGAAATAACAGCATACCAAACCATTGTCCATACTCCACTGTCCAACTTTCAAATCCAAATATTCAAGTACCCATAGGCTGAAACAACCAAAATAAAGTATGATTCAACCTTCAATGTATTTTTTCCAATAATTTTATAGTAAGATTTTCTTTAGTAAGATTTTCTTTCTCCAATAGCTTTTGCTAGTACAAAATATTGATCAAAATTTTTAATAAGAAAAATAAATTAACATTTTCCAAAGAATTTAATAATTGGAGATATTATCAAGGGAGTTTTCACACTTTTGGTAAAAGATTTGATCTAACCAAACACAAAAGTGCATTGACTGTTTTTGTTGATAATGAACTGCTATGATTATTATGAACTTTGTCACCAACACTAAATGCAGATTTCAAGGCAATCATTGTTATAAGAGTTGTCAAAATATCTTTAGTCGTTTTGAACAGTCATAAATACTTGAGAGTATTTAATTTTCACCATTCAAGAATGTCAATTGATCATTATTGGTCATAAATAAATCAGCCGCAAGATAAATCTGTAAATCATATTTAGAATATTGAATAGAACTAATGTTACAATAAAATCAATAAAGCTATGCATCGAGTCAAAATTTTGTGGAAAAGTTAAATCATTTGCTAAATCTGATGGGAACCATGTGTAATTGCTATCTTGGGTTGTATAATCACTGAGCACATTTCAATAAGCAAAGACATATTCAAGCATTCGGTATGTCGGGTTCCACAGTTTTGGTGTATCAATGGACAAATCTTTTTGTTGTTGAAAATCTTAATTGCTTAGAGACCTTCACAAACTTATGTGACATTATTGCTAATTTCTTAAGATATTTAACAACTCTAATTTGATGAATTACAACCTGAATCTCTGTCAAACCAACTTGAACCATATTGGTTAATGCATGTGTACAGCATCTGACATGAAAAATTACATTTGAAAACACAATTTATCTCTTGATTGAAAATTAGCTATAAGTAAGCTAGCAGTGATAACACTATTGCTAGTATTATTCAAGATGATAGTACACACATTGTCTTGAATTTTGCAATCCAAATGACAATCATGGATTGGATCAAAAATATATGTACCAATGTGAGGCGGTTCCAACTCTAGAATTTATGGCTTACTTTTGTAACTTTCAATATTGATCAATTTAATGAAGAATTAAGCACATGTATCGGGCATTTTGATTACTAATCCAATAATCATAATTCAAAAGTTAATGAAATTCTATATACGTTCTTAAGATAAATTTTCAACTTATATTTCCCGAATTCATATATCTCCATGCAAACTTTTTTTTTTATTGTTTTTAGAACCCTCTCATAGTTTAGATTCAAGGATTTCATTAACACATTAAACCACAAATACTCAATAATAATAAATGAATACTCATGCGCAATACTCATGTTATAATCTTAATTTTTTGGATCATGAAACATAGAAATATCAATTTCTGCATCAACATCAAATGACATGAAAATTAATATTTTTTTGCATTTTATTAGATAAGTTAACTATTAAACGTCGACCATCTGATAATCCAGTTAGGAGAGAGATCTTTTAGATTTGACTTATGTTAAGAAAGGCAGATGTAGACCCTAAAAGACTTGGATATATTGTATAAATAAAATTAAATGAAAATATGACACTCAATAGGACACAATGGAGAAAAAGGATTCATGTAGCCGGCTTGTTGTTGTTAGCAGATAATTCAACTATTTGTTTACTCTTATTTTAAAATTTTTCAGTCCCTTGCATGTTCAAGGAGATGTGAAGTAGTGTCAATTTTAGATTTATGACGTTTGGTGCGACAACATACTCATTGACCAAAATTGAGTTGGATGCTCTTTGATTGTAAATGTTACCTCAATAAAATATTCCCATATTATATACTTTATTTTCATCACTTCTTGGCAGTAGTGGAGACTTTTTGATTGCTGCTGTCAACAATAACTATCTCAGGCTGTGTGTGTGGTAATCCAATGTTCAAATTTTTGTTACTATTTTCAACTTCCATTAGCAACTCTTTGCAAGATGATTCTGTTCGTGAAAAACCCAATCTAGGCATGGTTGCACACTAATTTAAAACAGAAGTAAACAATGAGTAACACTTTAAAACCTATCAATTTGTTACTATAAATTTAATACTTTTTTTAACCAAAGTATGAATACAAAATATGAAAAGACGTGCAACAATGAATAAGTCACTAATGAAGTGTTGATTATATAAAGCCAACAAATCTGAGAGAATTAAGCAAGGACTGTAAATCTTATTAATTTTTTTTTCTTTTCGTAATTTTTTTGTGAAGCTCAGAATATGAATACATAATGATTGATAGCAAAGACAACAAATTCTGCCTCCTAATCCTCAAAAAAACATATTGTGAGTGCATGGTAACAAGTTTCCCTAAAAGCCATATTTCATATAAGCAATACAAATATATTCGAGTAGGCAGAATTAACATATTTCTAACCAAACCTTATTCTGAAACATAGTGTGAAAGCATGATAAAATTTATAATTGATAGTGATCAGCAAAACTAGGGAGGATAACTGCTCGATCGCAATGGCCATAACTTCCGTATTCTTTCTCAAATTATTCAAGCTGTCTCAAGTTATAATTAATAACCCACAATATTTTGATAAAATACTCAACTAGCTAAAGGATTTTGCATTTTTTCCATCCAATTAAAGGCCTAGCTCTCTTATTAGTGATTACACCACATAATAAAGTACAAAGATCTTGCAAAATTATACAAAAATACCATAAACTATCTATTGCATAGGAGTAGGGCTTCCAAGTCAAAGTACTAAATTGAACTTGATTACACAATTATTAAGTGCATAGATAGAATGGTGCTGACTAAGACTACTGAAATATGACTTGTAAATCATATGTAAACTGCAACAAATTCACATAAATATGACTCAAAATCTTTTCAACATAAAAAAATGATTTAACAATTAATAAGTGCATAGATGGTGTGTTGAAAGTTGAAACACAATCCCAAATACCACTTATAAATTATTACGCATAAATAGAGCTTACAGTCCTTGGTCTTTGCATGATAAGATATTTTTAATGCCTTCCCTACATAAACATCTCATATATAAGCAATAAACCATGACACTACGGTGACACTACGCCATAGATCCTAAACACATGCAACAATTTCATAGAAAATAAAAGATTTCAACTATGTTGTACAAAAATTTAAACATGACATCAAATTTTCAAAATATATATGGAGCGCTTAAGATATAGTCTAAGAAATGAAAGCAAACTCTAATACTGTTAGTCTGTCATAGATTCATCGCTATTTTTTAAAAAAATATTGTGATGAGTAAAATACAAGATTCACACTTAGTCAGATAAATTATTTTGCATCTTATACTTAATTTAGAAGAATAGGAATACCAACTTATGTGAGAAATTTAGAATAAAACAATCACATTCGAATCCCAAACGAGGATGATATATACTAGAGATAATAAAAATGAGCGATGACGGAGGGGCTACCCAAGCAACTGTCAGAAGAATGAGAAAAGAAGGATTTACAGTACAAAAAGCTCCAAAAGTGTACCTCTTTAGAGAAGGGTATTTTCACTTTTGAGCTGTGTCGGTGACGATGAATAAATGAAAACCATAGCGTAGTGGAACAAAGCATAAAACCTCTTGCTCGAGGGGTTGAGTGGAAACTGAATGAGGGAAATCGAAAGGATGGTTGCTGCGGCGGGTTAGGTTTTTTGGAATAATATAATATATAGTAAATAAGGTTTTAAGTTAATTATTTTGGCATAATTTAAGATATGGATAATTTTATATTATGTATGATCATAAATTTTTCTTTTCATTTAGCTAAGTTTTTTTCCAATTTAATGAATTTAATTGAGTTCAAATTAAACTAAGTAATTAACTTATTTAAATTAACACTCATTGACCCACATTAATATATATTAATATTTATTTAAATATAATTGATTATTATTACTTTATTAATTTTAACTAAAATGAGCCAAACACGATTAAACAAATATTTGTTCTTGTTCGACTCATTTATAAGTTTAGTTAAAAAAATTGTTCGTGTTTGCTTCTTTTACTTAATAAATGGATTAAATACTTGCTCTTTAGCATGTTGAACACGAGCAATTCACAAACGACTACTAGAGAGGGTGTGAGCTATCGAGAGATGCAAAGTTTTAAGAACAAGACTTGATTGACCAGTTCTAATGGTTCAATCTTGAACCATTCATTTGACTGGTTTGGTTCAAGCTCAAGACAATTTCTACGCAATATTAAGATTGAATTGATTACAATTGGGGTTGAACCGACAAATTGGTGAATTGATTCAAATTTTTAAAACCCATCCAATTTTAATATTGTCCAATAATAGCCTTTTGATTTTAATGAGATGGTTAGAAATAAGATATTTTAATAAATAAAGGAGAAAATGTAATGTTTGAAAATTTGATTTATAATTTTATTCGAAATATTAAAATGTAATGTGTATTAAATTAAAATATTATTTATTGAATCGATATTTAAGTAGTAAGGATGATTTAAATATGTTTTTTTATTGATTTAGAAAAAGCTTATGATAAAATTCCAAGAGTTCTTTAGAGGGTTCTAGAAAAGAAAGGTGTTGATATGACTTATATTTAAGTCATTAAAAAATTTTGTATTAGAGCTGGTACTTGTGTTCAAATAGTAAGAAGATTGAACAATTATATTCCTATTTTAATTTGATTACATCGGAGATCAACTTTAAGCCCATGTTATTTTGCTTTAGTCATGGATGCTCTTAGCGAACATCTACAGGAGCATGTACCTTGGTGTATGCTTTTTGCTGATGATATCCTTCTTGTGGATAAGACTTGAGAAAAAATTGAATTATGGGGGTCGACATTTGAATCTAAAGGCCATTGTTCGAGTACATCTAAAACTGAATACATGGAATATAATTTAAGTAATAGTAGACCTAGTGCCAGAGTTGCAATTATGAGTGATCGAATATTTAAAAGCCTATGATCATTTTAGATTTCTCGGGTTTTTTGTTTAAAGTGATTACGATATAGATGGGGATGTTATTACTAGAATTGATGTTGGTTGGTTGAAGTGGAGGAATGCATCAAACCTATTGTGTGATAGAAAAGTTTTGCTTAAACTTAAAGGAAAATTTTATAAGATTGTGGCGAGACCTGCAATGCTTTATCGCGCAGAATGTTGGCGTTTAAAAGAGAACCATAAACTAAGTTAAGTGTTGCCGAGATTGGAATGCTTAAGTGGATGAGTGGCTTGAAACTTAGAGACAAAATGCGAAACGAATGTATTTGTGAAATGGTTGGTGTAGCTCCAGTGGCAGACAATATTAGAGAAGGATGGTTTGGTCACATTAAACGTCGACCATCTGATAATCCGGTTAGGAGAGTAGATTTTTTAGATTCGATTTATGTTAAGAAAGGTGGAGGTAGACTTAAAAAGGCTTGGACATATTATATAAAAAATGATCTTAATTTATTAGAATTAAATGAAAATATGACACTCAATAAGACATAATGGAGAAAAGGGATTCATGTAGCCGGCCCGACTTAAAAGCTACAATTCCTCAATATCTGAAGCAAACAGATATGGGCTTAAAGCTTGGTTAGATTTCCTTGACCAAGTAGCTGAAGAAGCCCTTAGCTTGGTTAGATTGTGTTATCTCAACAAGCAACCAAGTGGATGAAATTAAGCCCATACAAAAATAAGCCTAGCTCCTGCTTCTCGTAGGTGCTTTGTTGGCTTATATTTACCTTATAAATGCATGGCATGCACGCTAGGCATCCATGTTAATAAGATACAATCATGGATTGTGCACCTAACTAACACCCAATTTGGCCAGCATGCCTAATGTCTTTTCTTGGGCCACTTAGATTAGGTCGAGTCAAAGAGGTTGCAGTGACATTTTGGCTTGTAATGATCATGAATTAACTTTTAACTATTTGGTATGGGCATCATAGTGGGAGATATGAGTTTTATCATCCAAGACAGACGGTTCCTAAGGGATCAGCAGTGCATTTTTGTCAATGATGTTATTTTTGTTCTAGACTCGGTTCATTTTACTTGCAGAGGATTTGCCATACCAGACCAAGTGACATAGATGTATGAAGCTTGGTAAATTGTAGCTCAGAGGTGCAATGCATGGCTGTTTGTTTTTGAAGGTTTTAAGCACGAGTGACAGCATCTTAGACGTATGCCATCCCCAATAATGGGACTGAGGCATAGCTCATCTAGCTCATTTAATTTAGGCGAAATTTGATTTACCATGCAATCGAGGGCACTTTGGCTTATACTATTTAATTTGCATATGTGGCGGCATGATGCCTTCATTTTAGCTTCAGATCCCTTTAGTTCATTTTATCCTTCGGGTGTAACAGCGTTTTAACATGCTTTGATGGCCTATTATTGGATCAATTAATAATTTACCCTGGAGTACATTGTTGAATCAACTCACTTTTTGGGGCATTGTATTAACACCTGATGATATTGTTATTACTGTCTGTCCAGGGGAGAAAATATCATGCATCGGATGCATGCAGGAAACGTGGGTTTTAAAATCTTATTTAATCAATTTTATTGAATGGATTTCTTCCCTACTTGATTATTTGTCATAACCACCGCTAATTGCAGGTGCTGCACAGGTGGGCCTTTCGGAACAGTTTTTTCCTGAGAAGCCAATTATGGTCCCCTTTAACAGGGTTTTTCTGAACAGCGCTTCATTTTCAAAAGCTTTATTGTCACCACATGCTAGAAGGTTCTCATCGGTTACTAGAATAAGATCAGTACAATCATATGTGAAGGCCTCCGAGGGCTCATCATCTGTGACATCTAATGGTGGTTACTTATAATATATATTTTTCCTATACTACTTGACTTGAAAACAAGACTGGAATATGCTTACTATATTTCCCAGTTATTTAAACTGAATTAAGTATAATATTACTGAATTGTAAGGTTTATGCAACCCTCTTGTTAACTGGTTTAGTTGTGATTTTCTTGAAATCAGGAATACTTTAGGAATTGCTTCGATTGATACAATTGTGGAAGACAATGGAAAGTTCTAGAGCAGAAACATATTTTTAAGTTATACGTTGCAATAAAATAGCATCCTAGTGTTATTTGGTGATTTTTTTTTTCTGGCCATACTTTTTCATACTGCTATTAAAATTGTTTGATATTGCACCAATAAATAATCTTAACCTTTTGTTTAAAGAAGTGAATCACATTTATTTACTCTAAATTGTAATTTCAATACATGCTTTTATAATAGTTGACTGACGGACTGTTTGATTTTTGTTTGAGGTATAAATAGAGTTATGTAAGTTTAAATAATATCCTTTTTTTTGTTTAGTTTTGGATTGAAATATTTTTCTCAGGTACATGGCAGTTTAAGAACCTTTATTGTTAAAATAAATTTATTATTTTAATGATATAAAATAAATTACTACATGACTTGAAAATCTTATGCATATTTCTAAAGACTTATCATGAAATTCAAGCAATTTGCGCTTAAGGCATGCTTATGTTTACAAGTTGACACAAAAGACTGGTCTGAAACTTAATAGTTTATATTTTTAAATGTCTAACACACCTGAAGAAAGAGCATGAAACACGATCAGTAAATGCTATAAATCAAATGCTGTTTTAGCGTGGTTGCTAAATTTCTTTAGAAGCAATATTAAAACTTACCATATTCTACATGCTTCATTATAGAATAATATTAGTCGTTTGTGAATGACAAAATGTTTTTTTCTTAGTTGTAGCACATTTTTTTTAGATCCATCCTTTCAATTCCTCTTGCTTCTTGTAATAATTTGTATATAAGTGTGGAATTTTGGAAGCAGATGAACTTCTATATTTGTTTTTTAGTAAGTTTGTAGGACGTGGAATGGTAGCTGAAAGCTTGTTTAGAAGCATTCTACTTTCCATGTTATGAAATTAGAGAATATGATGAAATTTGCCAGATAAATAGTCCCTTATTGGGAATATGTCATCATAAATGCTAAATTATATTATTTGGAATCAAGATATTATTTTATCACTCGTAAAATTTGTCAGCATGTAAGTTTGCCCTTTTGATTCATTTCTTGCAGTTTATCACATTCTGTGACATAATTTTTCCTTCAGCCTGACAACGAAAATTTTAACATACTTTTGGGTTCTTTAGGGAAAAATTCACAAGGGACAGCGAAGAACATTCATAATAAGGAGTCTACATTTCCTTTTGGGTTGGAGGTCTAATTTCATGTCCTTTATTTTCTTTCAAGTTTGTTAGATATACTTTTATTAGTCATGCAATTATGTTGAAACTTGTTTTCATTTTCAAAAGTTGAAAATTTTCTAGGAAAATCCTATATGTAGAAATAATTGGTTATGACTTTGCCTAGGGACTTGGAAATACCAAAGAGAAAACTGACAATCATTGAAAAAAGATTAAAAAAAGATTCAATTTTCATATACTAGCATTAACTATTGAAAATAACTATCCAACAAACCAAAGAAAGCCAATATCAAATAAAAAGTCAAGCTAGTTTAATATTAAGACAATTGTCATTATGAATTATGAATACTCTTCTCTTATGCTTCTCTCGTTCGGTTGCTTCTTTGAGATATGATTTCTTTAACTTCACGCGTTTTCTATTAAAAGGTTTTATCTTTAAAAATGTTCGTTTAAATTATTATGAGTTATCGACAATTTAGTGGATATTCATATCTCTAAAATTACAATAACATAAAATTATTAAGAAGATAATGTGCATACTTGAATTAGTATAAAATCATTTCACAATTAATTTATTCAAAGAATATTGATTATGTAAAATATATCAAATAATTATATTATATAATGACAATATTATATCCTATTTGTTGTTTGTTTACTTACTCCTTTCATCACATGGGCCTCATTTAAAGTGCACCTGGTATCAAAGTTAACTCAAAACACAATAGAGATTCAATTATTATTGCCGAAATTCAAATAAAGGTTACAAACAAGACTCAACATTTGGGAAACAACAACATAAACACACAAGCCACTCTAGGGTGAGGACGACATGGTAGGCTGAGAGCCGGGGTAGCAGAAACAGGGGTTGGAAGGTGGTAGGAAGGTTGATGGCTGCAAGCAAGAAGCAGGCTTGAGTTTGGACAAGAAGCTCGAAAATTAGGGAAGGGAGGTTGTGGCTGCGGGTTGGAAGGCAGAGGAATTTATGGCCTAGCTGTGAGTGGCAACGAGTGGGAGAAGGGGAACCGCAGGTTGCTGATCTGTAGGGGAATTGGGCTGCGGCAGATGCAACAATCATTTTATCTTGTTGTCGAGTTAAAGAGATCATATCATTAATTGGGGTAGCAGAAACAGGGGTTGGAAGGTGGTAGGAAGGGTGAGAATATTTTATGTTAAAGGAGTTGCTGGATATCTTGACTGACAGTTTATCTCCTTGATGGCTATAACTGAGAGATATTCAGCATACCATAGACCTCATTTCAAGATTTTTTTTGGCAAACAAACTCGTCTATGGGATGCAACCGATTGAGTATGAGAAATTACAAAAACGTGTTAGACACTTGAGGGTTAGAGCCTTGGTTCATAAGTGTACTAGCCCAAATGTAGCTCCAAAGAAAGATGTCTATTTACTCTATCATGATAGACTTTGTAAGGACGTACATGTTTGAAAGTTACTTTAGGTGGACGTGCGCATCCCCAACCTGCGCACCCCCAACCACAACAACACAATAATTTTATTATGGTGGTAGATCGATTTTAGAAGTTCACAGAGAAGAAGAAGAAGTCTTAGCCCGGGAGAATGATATGGAGCATTGATTGCAGAAACCTTGATTTGATTACAAGAAATCTACGATATCACAGAATGCGGGTAAATCAAGTGACCTTTGCGGGTGTCGAGCTATATTGCCCCCCAATTTCAAATTTTATCTTGTTTTCTTCTTGTTTATGCTTTTATTTCTATTCCTTTCTTATAATTAGGGTTCTTTCTAGCAAGAGATTATTTATATATTTTATTCTATTGTTTTGAGGATCTTTTGCTTTTTAAATGTTATTTGAAGATGTTTTCTCTTGCTTTTCTCTGAGTGCTATATTATTGAATTTCTTTTAAGCGGTGTGTCTGTAACCTCATAGGATAAAGACGGTGATCTCTTCTGGAAGTTCAAAGGCCTCCTTCATCGTCCAGCTTGCAGTAAACTGCTGTTGGCAGTAGGAGAACTGCTGTTTTCTGTTCTGATTCGCTGTGCCTCTGTCTTCTAAGCCCAATTTTAGCCACCATCCATCCTCCCTCTCCCTTTTCTCATTCGAAAACTTCCTGAAAACTTCCCTAATACCATTTGGCGCTCTAAGATGCTTTCTAGTAGCCCTATAACGACATTAATATCCATTCATGTCATTCTGATTCATGGGGATGCATTTTGCATTAAAATAACAAAAAAAAAGGTTACGAAATAAACAGTTCAATATGCCCAAAAAAGAAGCGAAAAAATCTATTCCCCTCGTGCATTTACAAAAGGGGCGTTAACCGCTTGTAAAATAGTAAAATAAAAACATGATCTTGCTCATGAAGATGACGGGAGACAAAATCACTATCAAGGGCTTTCTTTGCACAAGTATGGGTAGCTATGCTGTTTTGTTTATTGGTATGATGGAATAAAACTTGCTTGAATTTAAGCAAGAAACCAATACTTGGATTGTCGGAAATGTTATGTTGCCATGTCTTCTTGTTGAAGGTGCCTCTAAGGAAATTTATGACGTTTTAGTTTTCTCCCTCGATGATGAGACCCTTACCTTCAGTCATCCATTCTTCAAGAAGGTTCCCAAGAAACAAAACCGCCTCCAACTCCACATGTGTTGTCCCAGTGGTGAAACTTACGGCCTGCATCCATCGTAAGTTGTCCCAACTCATCACGAAGAATGATCCCAATTGCCGCAAGGTTGGAAGGAAAAAGGTTCCAGTCAACGTTCACTTTGATCCAACCTGAAGTGGGAGGGTGCCAAGAGAACTTTGATCAAACCCGGAGGGTGAGGGTGCCAAGAGGAGTGTGGCAACAGCCGCAAAGACTGGTTATCACCCCATTGCTCTGAAGTTTGAAGAGAGTGGTGTCAGAGAGGATCTCCAACAAATTAGAAGCAATTATTGTAGGAGTGTCGTGGCTTTTCACATGCTTTTTGGCATTTATGGGGCGCCAACAGTTGTAGACAGCATTACAAAACAGCCGCATCGATGTGATGTTGCAAGTTTTGATGCCATAGAAATGCGAAATAATCTCATCAAAGCTAGGTAGCTGGGAATTGAGATGCCCCACATTTTGAGTTTATCCAACACCGCCATAAAAAAAAGCAGTTAGTTGAAATATGGTCCCTGTTTTGCACTCCTTCACATCCCCAGGGGCATTTTTGAGATTCGGTTAGACCACGGGGAGCCAACCAATCATTAGTTGGAATCACATCCTTGCTCATCTGCCACCGAAAGACTTTCTCCCTGGACCGTAACTTGAGCCTAGCAAGCCACCAGTGCGTGGCCTTGAGGTGCTCATACTCAGCTTGGGATGCGATGGCTGTAATGGTTTTACCAATAAGCTTTTTGCACATCTTTGTACATCCTTGGGTTGGTTCCTCTCGATTGGTTTGCGAATGATAATATTGCATAATTCCTTCCCAAAAAACTCCAGAAGCTTTTCCCCATCCCATTCATGATTGTTGATGAGTGCAGAAACAATGAGATGCTCATCCAAGGAAGCATTCATGAAAGTTGGCCAGAGATTTAGCTGGCGGTCCCAGTTCCATTTCTGGGCTAATACATTGATGTCCTCACCATTTGCAACTTTTAATCTTATAATTTTATTCAGGCCTTTTGCCCCCTCTCGTAATATATTCCTGGAGATCAAATCACTCTTACTCTGATAGCCCCACAAATCCATTCCATAATTGTTGGCCAATAGCTTATGCATTAAATTTTTTGTTTGCGTGAGAAGTTCCAGGCGAGCCTTGCTCTGAAGAGGCTGCCTCTATTCTGCAGTTGCATGGGAACGGAGCCCTACGTACAATTTGTGGTTTACATAATTCATGCCAATGGGAGGTAGGGCATGCCACGTCTGCCATTACCCTTACTCCAAAGAAAGCTACGACCATTCTTTTCTAGCTCAGCGAGAACACTTTTGACACTTGGTATGAGTGAGGAGATACACAGGGAGGACCAGGTAAGCCGGTTTAAGCAGCTTAATATGCACAGCCAAAGAATTAAGATAATTGATATTGACAATAATTTTAAAAGTGAACTTATGCTCCTGCAAGAGGGTGATATTGCCAGCTCCAATGCTTAATAAATCCTTTATGTTGGAAAATATTATATGCGATAAAATAAGAGTAGAAAACATGTTTGGAAAAAAAAATTGAAAGTGTGTAGTAAGTTCATGGGTCTTGCTTATCGAAGATGAATACTTTTGAAAAATTGTTTCAACAGTATTGCCTTTATTTATTCGAACTAGTAGCATTTGTGAATAAATATTTTATATGAAGTGCTAAGGAATACGTAGTATCTTACAATGAAAGATGACTGATGACAATTAAATTAGGGGGTTTTAAAAATAAACTATCCATAATAGAAATCGTCTTTGGTTGCTCAACTAGGTGAGTCGAATCTAGCAATGGAGGTTTAGGAATAATATGTAAGCCAAGTTGAATATCATGTGGATGGTGGCTCATATCTGGACTTCCTAATGTGTTTGTCAAATAAGATAAGCTGGGAATCTGTGCTCACATCAAATATGTCTATCTTAAGGGGAAATGATGTATCAGACATCTTAAATTGTAAGGTTTCAAAGAAAACGAGATGTAGCTTGGGATGTTTTGACTTGGCTATTCGACTGTTCTTGTGGTCAGAATGTCAGACTGCTTGATAGATTTGTTTGATCGATTTGTTTGATCAATTTGTTCTTAGAAGTTGAAGTCTTCTAGTTAGGTATAGAGTCATTGTTTTAAATTTCCTTAAAGGTTTATCTTTAAGATAGAACCTCCATAATTTCATTGCCACTTGCAAACTTGAGGAATATCTGAGCATGCGTTTACAAATGCTGTTTGTAGTACAGGAGGCACTTTGTTTGGCATCATTGGGGTAAAACACTGAATATTTTTAATCTAAATTCTGGCATTAATGCTGTTACTTCAAGCTTACTTTTGTCTTTTCTAGCGCAATAATTTCTTTTATAAGCACCATACATTCTTTTTTATTTGCAGGCACTAGTGTTGGACGTATGTGATGAAACAAGTATTGCTGAGTTAAAAGTGAAGGTAAGTTTCACGTCTGTTGATAATCAAAATTTTGTTTTGCCAATTTGCATGTAATTTTTTTTAGTACTTGTGACTTTATGAAATGGGCTAGTTTTGTTTGTTCTTTCTAAACCGAAGCACAATTGAATTTAATTGGTTCAAAAAATTGACAGAATAAAAAAGAAATAAATGAAACAATTGATCTATAGAGCCAGCTAGTGGACTAATTGACTCATTCGATGCATGTTGGTCAGTTTTTGGTTCCAATCTGCTGACTGTTTTAGTTATAATTTATTTTTATGCTAATAAATTGCTATCTAATCATGTATATCATTCTTAATCTGCCTTTTACCACAGTGTGCAATATATGAACTTAATCTTGTTGTCACTTTACCTGATTTATAGTGTTTTAAATTCCCAGCTTTAAGCTTGCCCTATCACATGCAGCTTTATTTCCTAAATTGAAGTGTGACTTAGTTCAGGTGAACCAAACCCCTAGCTAAAAATCTTAGGGAACTTTTACCAAAATATTATCACTTCAGTTCGACTGAATTCAAATTACCTACAAAATTGCACCAATTTTCTCAAAAAAATTGCACTCTAGGGCTGCAAATGTCAACAGCATACCATACCCAATACTGACGACTACCTCATGCAGTGGTTTTTAGAATCGGATCAATTAGCTGGACGGACTTCATTTTTTTTGGGTCATTCTTGTTCAAGTTATTCTAAAAATGCTTTCAAAATTCATTTTTAAATTTAGATATTCACTTGTCATCATTTTAATAAAGGTTAATGTTGCTTTTAAATTATATTTAGTTTCTCAGTTATTATTCTTCAATTTTTAACTTTTTTTCACCTGTCTGTTGTTTGTTTGGTGATTTAGCACATATTGTGGTGAGGCATTAAAAATTTGTGAAAGTATTAAAAAAAATCATTGCAAAGCTTCTATTATGAATAACTAATGTTACGATTTTTATGGGCGAAGTAACCTTTTTTTCATTTCGACTCCCTCGCTTCCTCTCCTCCCTCTATTCAACTGCCCGCTATTATGAATAGCTAATGTTACGATTTTTATGGGTGAAGTAACTTTTTTTCCATTTCGACTCCCTCACCTCCTCTCCTCCCTCTATTTGACTGCCCAACTCCTTGCCTTATCTTCGATTTTTCATTTCTCCTCCCTCCAGGTAACGAAACCCAGACGTTACAATCTTCTCTACTTATAAAAATTCCGCTTTCGAAATTTAAAAATAGACTCCAATTCATTTTTTTATTAATGAGATTAACATTAGCTATCCATAAATTTCATGATGAAAACTAAAAGTCATTCATTAAGATGAAAATTAATCATTATAAGGTAAAGACTCGATACAAGGTGACTCAACTATACTTCGGATATCAATACTAAAGCAAGAAAGTATGTTAAGAAAATATCCTTATATAAGAACCAAACTTATCAGACCTCATCACCATCAACAAGAGTAGGTTCTTTAGATTCAGTATGAGCAATGAAATATACTCAAGGTTGAACATGTTGTCTTGGTTGACCTTGAGAAGGAGCTGAAGGTACTCTTCTTCTGTCCACATGCAATCGTTTGTGAAGGAGCTCCACCTGAGTTCTGATATTCATCACTCTTTTGGCCAAGAAATGGACAATATCTTGTCATATGACCAAACTGATGAAACATTAGAGCCCATCAAACATTCACCCTTTTGTTGTCTTTCGCATTTGACATTGGGTTGTATTTTTGCTAACTCTACTAGAATTGTTCTTGGACTTATTATTGGATCATTCTCAAGGATCTACATGTTCACCTTCATTATTACTTTTCGTTTTGTGTATCTCCTTACATTTTTGAGTAAGCTGATAGTCAATCTCTACTATTCTATCTCGCTCCACTAATATTGAGTATTCATCGTTCAATAAAGGTACCAACAACTGTCTGATCGAATTCTATAATCTTGAAAGAAATCTATAACACTTTTCTTCTGCAGTAATCAATTGTGGCGCATACATTAACTATGCAATGAGTTTTGCTTCGTATTGCATGACTGTCTTTTCTTCTTGTCTCAATTTGAAGAACATGCCCCACATATGTCTTCGAGCAGATAAGTGTGCAGACCATTCTTTGAATAGCTCTACAAATTCTTCCTAACCGAACATCATATTGGGTATGTCCCTAACTTGGTCTGATGAATGCCCACACCATCACTTTTTGGCTTCTCCATTTAGCATGCATGTAGCTAATGACACTTTTCTTTCATCCGGGCACGCCATGATATCTAGTATCCTTTCTATCCTCATTAGTCAGTTCTTTGTTTCAATATGGTTTTCAATTACCTTTAACAAAGGTGAACGCAAATCTAACTTCAGGTACTTATCCACAACGACTGTATCATTTTTGATAGATTGCAATCTGAACTCCTGAATCAACTGAGTCATCGCCTCTATCGTTAGGGTCAAGGCATTCATATTCACATTTATAGTGGGTTGTACTTCGTTTTCTATCAAATTCACTTTTTTTTGTTATAATTCTGGGTCTATCACTATGCTTGAATGCATATAATTATTAATTTGAGTTAACAGAAAATTTTAATTTTGTTTTTTATTAAATTTTTTTTATAATTATTGTATTGGCTCTTTCATTAATAATTAATTAATTAATTCTAAAGTTTGTACTTTGATACCACTTTTGTCACGACTGACCCTGAGATTGTAGTTATTGAAGATGAGAACAGACGGTCTAACTGTGAGAATTTAGTTTTTTATATTCATTTACCATTTGACAAATGAAATAAAATGAAATTACCACTAATCAAACTAAATTAAAACAATATATTTAAAATTTTCTTGTTATCGGTTGTCTGCGCCTTCTATAAACATTTTCTCTTTTATCGCTTATCTTTTAATTACTTAATTAGACCTGAAATGTTAATTTAAAATAACAACAAGCCTAAACAAAGCTAAGGAATACTCGTACTCCTAGACTACAGTAGTATAAAGGAACATAGTTTTTAATAAATCATTATAAATATTTTATGTTATTTAATGAATTTTATTATATCAATAACATATTTATATCATTTATATTTGTCATAGAAATATCGTTTAAAAATTATATCGCTTGAGGTACTTTAATATCAATATCGTTTTCTATTTAAATGCATGAGTACCTTAACACGCCTCTCTAGTATCATAAAAATGGCGACTCCATCATGATTAGTCATGCACATACAAACATTCTATGAAAATGACTATTTACTAAAAAAATATATTATGTTCTCATTTGCGTAACAACAATATACTTATAAATCATTTAATCTTTATAACAATTTAAATTATTTTATGCACGCATCATTTTTGCAATATGAATAAAAATTCGTTAAAATTCAAAATCCTGAGTTTGCAGTATATTCAATATAACTAATGATAGTACTAGTAAATGCATTTGGTCTAAAAGAAGCAAAATATTACTATAGCATAAAAATATGAGTACTCACCTCGATGTTGATTAATTTACCTTAACGTCAACTCTTCTAAAATTAGAAGTCTAACATGGTATAAAATGGTATAAGATTTAATTAATTTATTATTTTAAATTGAAGTTTAAAGGCCTTCATTTGAGTAGAACTAAAACTGAATATATGGAATGTAATTTTAGTACAATTAGCTCTAGTGGCATAAGTGTTCTTTGGGTGGTTAAATTATTAAAAGGTGTGAATGATTTAGATATCTTGGGTCTGTTGTTCAAAGCTATGTTGATATAGATGTGGATGTTAATAGTATAATTCAAGTGGGTTGGTTGAAGTGGAGGAATGATTCGAGCCTTTGTGTGATAGAAAAGTACCGCTCAGACTGAAAGGAAAATTTTATAAGACAATGGTGAGACATACAATGCTCTATGGCGTTGAATGTTGGCCTTTAAAAAAAAAACATAATACTAAGTTAAGTGTTGTCGAGATGAGAATGATTTGGTGGATGAGTGGCTTTACACTTAGAGACAAAATGCGAAATGAATATATCCGTGATAAGGTTGGTGTAGCTCCTGTGACGGACAAAATAAGAGAGTCATCTTAGATGGTTTGGTCACATTAATCATCAACTATCTAATGATCCAATTAGAAGACTAGAGGTTTTAGATTCGACTTATGTTAAGAAAGACAGAGTTAGACCTAGAAAGACTTTGGCTTATTGTATAAAAAATGATCTTAATTTATTAGAACTAAATGAAAATGACACTAAATAGGACGCAATGGAGAAAAATGATTCATGTAGCCAACCCCACTTAGTGGGATTAAGGCTTTGTTGTGTTGTTGTATTTTTTTAATAAACCATTAATTTTTATTTTTTTAGTATTAAATAAATCTTTATTAAATATTTCACCATTAAATCTCTCAGGCGAGCCCTAACCCATACGAAACTATCTTGCATGCAATCCGGATCGAACGCATGAGCTCTAGGCTTCAGCTCTATATTGCACGAAGACACGAACTTAGCTCGCCGCCTCTTCCTACTCGGCTCTCTGATCCCGCCTCCCACCTCACCTCTTTCTTCTTTCGATTGGTCAGGGCACGGGCTCTCCTCCTGTACTGAAGTTTTGAGCCGCTCCTTCCTTCTTTGTTTGTGTCGATTGACTCTCCCGATAAGTCATTATAGTTGGCTTCTTTCTCTCGTTAGTTGGCTTCTATCTCTCGTTAGGCTGCGACGATTTTTATAGGCGAAATCAGTTCTTTGAATTCTGACTCCATTGCTTCCTTTCCTCTCTCTGTTTGGCTGCCTGACTTCTCACCTCATCTTCTTCAATTCTTTCTTTCTCTTCCCTCTCTATAAAACAGAACCCGGACATTACAGGCTTAA
>NW_018164920.1:214088-237111 GCF_001263595.1 Phalaenopsis equestris
CTCTATAAAACAGAACCCGGACATTACAGGCTTAACTTTTTTGGTCTCTTGTTTGTGCCATGATTGGCCTGTTTGTCTGCGTAGGTTTTGTAAACATTGCTAACATGATCTTTCAAAATCTTAAGCGCATCTGTGCCCTTTGGCATAATCTCAATCAGTTTTCTTGTAATTTCATCTGTTCTTGGATGCCTTGAATCTGAGAAAATTTATTATTTTTTGGTCATTTTTTGTGGCTTGATATCATGCTATGAAAGTGACCTTTGGACTTTGGGAGTTCTATATGCTTGAAAGGTACGACTGTAACACTTACCAAGGATGTAACAGGTTGGTGACTTTGAACTGCATCTAAAACGGGCTATTGGATCCACGAAGACATCCGTATCCACTGCACTTCCCATTGTTTCCCCTTCCACCGCTCCTCCCATTCCTAGCATGCCAATGTCAGACTCAAATCCTGCTCCTCAGCCTTCTGCGCTTCCACCAAAACCCTCTCCAGCACCAAGCAGTCCGTTTTCATATGTCTCATCTGTTAAGGAATCAAAACTGGCCTCTTTGGAAGCATCAGGTTTCAGTGGATATGCTATTGTGTCATCTCCTACGGTACATTTTTAACCCAATTTTTGTGCAACTCAAAATTGTTTTAAGCGTTTCCTTCTCTGATTGGGGATTCTGCCTAGGTTGGCTCTTTTCGAAGTGGCAGAACAGTGAAAGGGAAGAAACAGCCTCCCACCTGTAAAGAGGTCAGTCATAGAATCAAAGTTTTTTAAGCTAAACTTCTTTTTTCCTCAAATATCAATTTTTTCCTGCTTCATTTAGAACTAAAATTTTAAATAGCATGTATGATCTTAGTCGAACATGGTAAATTCCATTTTTTTTTTAATGATGATCTTAGTCGAACATGGTAAATTCCATTTTTTTAATAAAAATATTCAGGGTGCTGTAATCAAAGAAGGGCAGGTCATCGGCTACTTGGATCAGTTTGGCAACGAGCTTCCAATTAAGGTATTTATGTTGATTTTGCCTTTAAGAAATTTTCTGTTCGTATAACACCTGCTTGATATTTTGTATGCAGTCGGATGTTGCTGGAGAAGTACTGAGGATATTGTTCAAGGATGGAGGTAATATTTATTTTTCAACCAATACATATTAGATGTAACAATTATTTTTGATTGTTTGCGAATATATATGGTCAGAGGTAGTCCTATTGAATATAACGAAAATAAAGAAAAAAGAAGGGAAAAAACAAATTTTTGTTTGGAATTATGCTTTCTGGTTTATTTTCTTCCATGCATGCTAAGGGTGAAGTGACCAATTCCGAGTCTTTTGGTGGCAATTTGACATTGCATGACAGTTCTTATAAGATTTTGGTTCCATAATTCGGTAAAAAATGTCCACACTCCATTTTTTTTGTTTAAAAAAATTTCTGTTAACTTGCAAGTTCACCTAATCAATTGTAATAATGTCATGCAAAATGGTTGGGTTTCATTCTTTTAATTACCTTCATTATGTCTAGCATCGTAATTGTTACTGGTTAGAAACTTCATTCTGCAATTTGTCAGTTTTACTGAGAAATTTTTTTGCACACTCGCACTTCTTTACTAAAGTTTCCTTCTCTAACAGAACCAGTTGGTTATGGAGATCCACTCGTTGCAGTTCTACCTTCCTTCCATGGAATCAAGTGAGTTGCGTGCCTCAGCAGCACTGTTGTTGTTTGTGATGAAACCTGCTCAAAAATGCTTGTTCGTTTGCCTATTTTTTTTGCCCTTCACTTCAGCAGCCATGACTTTGTTGTAATGAGTTGTAAATCATGAGAAAATTATTGAATTGGAGATTTTAGAAATAAATTTTATGCATCTGCCAAGGCCTTATCATTTATTCTCCTGTTGTATCCAAAGTATTGTACACTCTATTTTTGCGGTACTCAAGGAGCACGATAATTGACATCATGTTCATTAGTTTCTCTTTTATCTGTGTAATTTGATTCAGTGACAGAAACATCTTTTTTTTGCTCTCAAGTTTGCTTCTTTAACATGCAAAATGTTTCAGAAAGATCGAGGGTTTTGATCGTCTGGGCGGCTGGATCCATCTTGTTAGGATTATTGTTAATTTATTTATTTATTTTCACTTTTTAAGAAATGACGCCACCTCGCTACGCAGGTTTGCATGAACTACTTCGCTGTTGTATTTTTGATTGATGGTACAAGGACTTCTGATAGGAATGTATGCAGGCATGAGACTATGCAGGTTTGTGGCGTTAATATTTTTTTTGGTAATTTACTGTTGACCCTAAAAAAAAAAAAGAAAAAATTTCTAAAACCTCAACTACTCCCATCTCTTGAAGGAGGAGAATATTCCGTCCGGACATTGCACGTCTGGACGGGTAACTGCCGACACAGGCACGACAGCCGTGCGAATGTTCAGATGAAATGGGGGGCTTTGTCTAATAATTGCTACCACTGTTTATTTTACTATTAAAAAGTAATTCGAAAACTTTCGGGGGAGGAAGGATTGGGTCAGCTGCAGAAAACCCATGGAGAAAAGATCCCACTGCTCTCCTTCCCGCTGCATCTTGCCTTAAATTTATATTTTTGCTTCTTGGCTGCAGTGTATCATGACACTGACCGACTTGTCTTTTAAGATAGTTGAGAACGTTAGCATTCTCCGGAGACTTCAAAATATGTGCGGAAGTTGGAAGGCAATCAAAATTTCTGGTGAGATTGGACTTTATGAATAATAAAAAATAGACTTTGGACTTTTAAAATGATATAAAATTAATAGAAAAATGTATCTTAAAAAAATACTGAGTAATACTTGAGCTATAGTTGAAGTCATTTCAAAAGGACAAATTGAATGCACTTGAGACTTGCACAAGAGCCATGAAAAATAGAATGACTGGTTATTTAATATAATTGGACTTTTCTTTTGCTTCAAATTCAATCATATTTGAAGATGATTGATAAATAATATATATATATATATATATATATATTATATTATATGGACACACACACACATACACACATACATATACTTTTTTTTTTTCAAAAGGAAATCGATATTTGGTGCGCCTGCGCACCCCATGATGAGAGCCCGCACCATCTATCAAAAATTTCAGAGCACCTTCGCCACGGTGGGATCGAACTCTTGACTTGGGGGGACTTACAGTGACCCCACCACCAAGATGTCATGACTTGCAACACATATATATGCATATAAATAAAAACACACACACACACATTTTAAAAGAATGAATCGAGACTATTATACGAGCTTCGAGCATCCCCAATTTGCCTAGTAATTTGAGTACCACACCCTCCACTAGGGGGAATCGAACCCCAGTCCAGAGGAGCCTTACAAATGACAAACAGATGCCCGACCAACTAATCTGAGTACGTGGGTATAAGATCGTTCATATCAGGGGTTCAAATACCCTTTGATACAGTTGGCCTTAAGGAGGTGATGCTCAAATTGTTTATTTCAACACACACACACACACAGTGTGTGTGTCAGTGTGTGTGTCTGTGCGCACACCGCGTGTCTATATTAATGATTCATACCTAATCTAACACAACCTAACATATACTATCAAGCTAAAAAAATTAAATTAAAGCTATAGACTCTAATTGATTATAACCTTTTAACTTAAACAACCTAAACTCATCAAATACAACACAATCTTAACACTAATCAATTCAATGGTAAATTGAATAAGCATTCAACTCAAAGCTTAAATCTAAAAACCAAGAACATCCCGAGTAACCGTGATTCTAAAGCTCACAGCACCCATGCTGATTAGCCAAAAAGCCCATTTGGGTGTGCCTAAGGTCTTGGCGCATTAAGTCCAACCCACCAAGTTCACTCAGAGAAACTTGGGTTAGTCTATTTAACTAATCTGATAGCATCTATCCTCCAACCTGAGCTATGGCAAATTAATTGTTCTCCAATGTATCAAATAAGCCTCACCAATGGACGAGGAAATTCTTCCTTGGATCAAGCTAGCCTTGGCCACCCTACACATTAGATCTTATAATTGCTCAGATCATTGGGCTTCATGCAAACAATCATCAACTTCCGTTGGAGAAAGAATACAATCCTGACCATCCATTTTCTATATAAAAAAATTGCGCCTATGTCCTCTCACGAAATCATACAGGCAAATCACGCACGACCGTGTATAGGGGTGTAAACGCTGACCATCCATTTTCTATATAAAAAAATTGCGCCTGTGTCCTCTCACAAAATCAATCAGGCAAATCACGCACGACCGTGCAGAGCTTGTGTTCGTGTTCGGTTTGTTTGAAACAAACTCGTGTTCGAACTTGTTCGTGAAGTCACTATTCGAATTTGTTTCTTAATGAACGAGCTGAACACGAGCTGTTCGCGAACGACGAGCCAGTTTGACATCCCTAATAATAATATATATAAATAATATATTATATTAATTATATAATATTTATATTAGTATATTGCTACTATAGTATATTAATATATTATTATTATTAATTTATTATATATTATAATTTATAAAATTTAATTTTGTAAAATATCATAAATTATATATATATAATTATTTTAAATTATTTTATATTTTGAACAATAACTATTCGAACACGAACAAACTTATCACTGTTCTTGTTTGGTTCGTTTAACTAACCGAACGGAAAAAAATTGTTCACGTTCGTCTCATTTACTTATGGAACGAATCAAACACGAACACATTGACAAACCGAGAACGAACTATTCGCGAATAACGAGCTTTTTTTAACAGCCCTAATCTTGTATGTGAAGTGATGTTGGCTGACGCCACAATGCATTCAAGATTAATTAACTTAAATTAAAATTAATTAATCAATGAATTAACTAAATACCAAAAAAATTGTAACAAATTCAAGTAAATTCTAAAAATAAAAGGGGATAATGCTTTTCTCATAGAGCACTATCCATTAAAAATGAAACTTCTAAAATTTATTTAATATTTTGTATGTAAATGCTGCTTAAAAAAATTAGTCATCCCACGTCTTAATTAAGGAAAAATTATTGTATCAATAGTCTTGATACAATTTTGCATCTAGACTTCAATCAAAATCCCACCGTATTAAATTTGTGTCTATCTCTACATGTGACAAAACCTAATTAAGCTCATGATTCAATAATTTCTCCTTATTAAGTGGGCCCAAAATTAATGTGTTATAAAAATTTATCCCGGGAAAATACATCTCTGCTTTACGCTCAAGTCTTGTAAAATGTAATATACCCAGTGCAGCAAAAGCCGTCATGGAGCTCGCCCTGAGCGGGAACTCCCTTAAAACCCTCCACCGCTGCGTCACCTGCCTCGCTCGCATCGGCTCCGAGCTCGTCCTGCATGGTTCGTCCTCCCAGGTTTTTTTTCCTCTACTCGCTTCTTCTCTCTTCCTATCTCTCTCTACACTTTTTCTAACCCTTACTTCTCCACTATGCCGGCAGCTGGCCTTCCACACACTCAACTCCTCCCGCTCGGCTTACCAGTCAGTCACTTTCAAGGCCGACTTCTTCGATTCTTACTCCCTTCTCTCCTCGTTGGTACCGGAAATTCGTTGCAGTGTCCTCCTCAAATCCGTTTGCACGATCTTTCGCACCCCAGTGCACTCTCTCTCTCATCTGTGCATTCGCCTTTCTTCTCCCGACGCATCCAAGCTCCAATGGACGCTCCATTGTCAGAATGGTACGACATCATTTTTTCCTCTCTCCGTTTTCCTGTATTTTTCCCCATTTACCAATCCTTTCCTGCTTTTCCCCCAGGGGCGAGGAAGACCTACTGGATCTCCTGCAACGTGGAGCCCGAAATCCAGCAACTTTCCCTTGATCGGCGAAGACTGCCAACCAGCTTTGTCGTCAGGCCGCGGGATCTCACCCGGCTGCTGTCGAATTTTCAGTCGTCGCTGCAGGAGATAACCATTATAGCAACTGATCCGTCCACGGTGCCTTCGGATGCCGAGGAAGAGATTGGAGGGAAAGCGGTGGAGCTACGTAGTTATATTGACCCCGCCAAAGGTTTTCACTTTAGACGTTTTATTTTTTGTATTACAGTTAGTCCTATTGATCGCGTTTGGCTGGCTTTATGAATTGCTGATAGATAATAGTGACGCAACGCTGCATACCCAGCTTTGGATTGACCCGTCAGAGGAGTTTTTGCAGTATCAGCATGTTGGAGATCCCGCAGATGTTACGTTTGGCTTGAAGGAACTGAAGGTGATGTCTTTTTATGCTCTTTTTAATTTTTTTTTAAATGTTAATTTTTCTGTTATTAAGCTTTTTCTTAAAGGGTATTGGTTGATTTACCGCTGCACTAGGATCTGCATAGCTAGGGGAGTCTGGGAAAGTGGTAGAATCAGTAGAAGTATAAAGGGGGGGTGCAGTTCTCTGGTTGGTGCTTGATTGTCAAGGTTTGGAAGCTTATATAGTTTCAACTATATTGAAAGCAAATCAAGGATAATTTTTGTCTCACGAGCTTCTGAATTCAAATTGCTTTTAAATTCTTTAGCTTAGGCGATTTTGTTATGTCCTATATTCATCTTTTCATTAATATTCATTGTTTTACTTTAAGGAAATTTAAAAATCAAGTAATTCAGAGAGTAAAATAATTGATTTATTTTATGACCGGGGTGATCTTCGAGGAAATTGTCTTCCTCTTCTCATTGACAACCTCAGAATGTATTTGTTACTTCAGCCATTATCATCATCATTAATGTTTCATACTCTTTGTATTGTTTAGTCACTTTGACCCATTTATTGTTTAATATTTAGCTGATTTTTTCGGATGAAACAATGTATTATCAGCTGCTAGTTAGTTATGATTTTATTAAATGCTTATGTGACTTTTCTCTATTTCCTGAAACCTATTAATTTGGGAAGAGAGCTGAGGCAAAGCTGTTGTCGGCTCAACACTATTTGTCAATCATGCATTGTTGCTGGTGGTAAATTAATTCCCATGGAGCAACAATACATCTATAAGATTAACTTGATAGCATAGAGACAAGAAGGCCAGTAATCCTGTAAAAGGCAATAAATTACATTTCTATATTTCTATTACATAGACATTTACATATACAATGAGAATGCACCTAAGTGGCTTTAGCGCTTTCTCAAATTTGGATAGCAGAAAGAAATTAGATAGATATATGTTGTTGCTCAGCGTAGAAGTGAAAGAAGCATAAAGAAAGGCTAGACACATGCCATGGAAAGTCTTATCATTATCGCCCTCATAAGTCTTATTCCAACAAATTTGGGTTGCTCTTATAAACCTCTTTTTTCATGTGTTATCCTATTATTTGCAAATTAGTTTAAATAATTTTTATTCATCATTTTGCAGATCTACTTTTTTTTTTTTCCTTGGTAACCCTCACACCTAATTTACCTACAATCTAAAGTGTGCATTTTCTACCTTTTGTTGTACATTTACAAACCACCTAATCTAATTTTTAACTATCTTTAATAAATAATGTCATTAAAATCATATCTTTAATATAATCATTTTTAGTTTATCTTTTTAAGCTTATCCATGCATACATCCTGAAATTCTAATTTCCATCACACTTAACTATCAATTATTTTCTTATTGCCTAACATTTGGATCCATACAATGTAGTCAAATTAATTGCAATTTTTATAAAATTTGCTTCTAATTCATGTTATTTTATAATTGCGTAATACTCATGAGACACTTATTTTTTTTTAACGATATAGCTTTAACTCTAAAAATATATCATCATTTATACCTGCATTATTTTAAATAAAAGAATAAATATATCCAAACCCTTGCACTTATGCACACTTTATGTTTTAATACTATTGGACTATAATTGTTCATGTCACTCTTAGTAATCTGCATATTACTTGCTCAGTTTTTGTTTTACTTGCCCTAAATCTTACATGTTTTTAATTTTTATTTTATTTTTCTAACTTTTTAATTTTTTTTTAGTAAATATCTCACATAGAATAATATCATTTATAAAAGTATATGCACGAAAGAAACTCTATAAATTTTCTTTATAAGCATCTTTATAATATTAAAAAAATAAAGAGAAGACAAAAATTCTCCTTATACTAGACATCAAATAACCATAACATTTATAGGGATCGAGAAATCTTTTCATGAAAAGATCTTATAATCACTAAAACAGGAAGTGAACATTACAAAATTTGAAATAAAGATTGAATGAGACAAGGTTCATTTGAGTCCAATTGGCTAATTCTGCATGCTAGCTAGCTGGAATACAGTATATTGTATTATCCAATATACTGGTGATAATTAGCTTGATTTCCTTATATTGCATTCTCCAATTGCCCCTAGTCAATTCTAGAATACCATGTATAGCACCTCAAAATACCAAGAATTGTTTTAGCAAAAATGCAGCATATAAGACTTCCCTAAGTGATTAATTACACCATGCATAGTGTTAATATATGCTTAAAAGCACCATCATTCATTCCCCTATTCTATACAATCTTTCATGATCAAATCTACTATGATATATTCTCTAGATTTTTTGGTATTACTTTCTTACATTACCCATCAATCTTTAAATTAATTAAAGGAAGGGACTTTGTGAGGAAGTCAAAATTTGATGTTGTGAAGTAATATAAGCACCAAAATTTTCTTATCAGTATTTTCTTGATTGAAATGAGCTCACTATGGTCGATTCGGTTGTATAGTAATCTTAGAAATGCTATTTACAGTTTGATTGTGTCAGAACATGTTTAGTGCTTCATTCACTGAAATAAAATTTTCATTGAGAAGTCACTATAAAAAATATTTTCATAAATAATATGAGGCTTTACTTCAAATTACACGTTTTTAAAAATTATTTTCATAAATAATATGAGGCTTTACTTCAAATTCTACTTCGACACGTTTTTAAAAACAATGACTTGCCTTTTAGTATAACTTGTTATTAAATATCCTTGTAAAGTTCTTAGAAGTAAGTTTGTAGTCTATATTTGAATTTGCCCAATCAAAATTTATGAAATCTTTATCAATACGTGAATAATCATTTTTTTATTTCAAGTTTGAAATTTGGATGAACTAAATTAATAATTGAATCGATATAAGGATAAGCATCTCTTAGTGTCAACTTAAGAGTCGTATACCTTAATTTGAACCAACATAACAAAGAGAACGAGAGACTTAGAGCGAGGGATAGATTGGAGATGAGAGTGGGAGACCAAGTGATTTTGCGTGCCCTAGTTGATCAGTGGAGAAGGAAGTCATTGGTTTTGGGTGCTGGAGGATTCAAAGTTTGTATAGTTGAAGGAGGAAGCAACGTCATGTCCTTATCGAAGGAAGGAGAAGGAAGGAAAAGACAACGTTGAGTGTGAGGAAGGGAAGCTGGCAGCTCACGTGCGGTGTCGTTTGAGGAAGTTTTGTGCGACGAAGGAAGGAGCGACTCTACTTACGGGTTGGACCAAAGTGTAGATTGGTCTCACAATCGAGTCGAGCCTCGCGTGTAGTAGAAGAGGAAGGAGGGATGTCACGTCTGTGCGGGTTAGGACAGGCGACCAAGAGTTAAAGGTCAGTATAAGATTTTAAGTTAAGTTATTTAATAATAAATATATATATATATATATATATATATATATTTTAGTCTGTGTGCTTATTAATTAATGTTAATAGAAAACTTTATTGAATTAGGACTCAAGGTATAAGATTTTAGCTTGGAAGGGAGAAGTAGGAGAAGTGTGAGAGCTAAAGGAGGGAGATTGATTTGAGCAAACCCCGAGAAGGTAAGTTTGGGTTTATATTATAATTTAATATATATATTTTGGTTTTCAACCTTTTTATGTCTTTGCTTTATCTGGGTTCTGTGTGTGTTGTATTGTATGAGTTGAGCTTTATTTTAGGTTTATATATATATATATTGAATAACTAAATAAAGCTAATTAGGATTACATAAAGTAAAATCATTAAATTAATACTTAAATAATGTAAAGTTAATATTTGATTAAAATAATGGAAATAAATTATATTTTAATAATACAAATACCCATGTTTATTATAAATATCAATTTTAGAAGAGCCGAGATTAAAATAAATCCAAAAATGAATAAATCTACATCGAGGTGAGTAGTTCTCTTAAATTATACTATTGTTTTTGTTCCTCTTCTGAACTAGTTGTATGAATTGTTATTCATACTTGATTAATGAATTTTCTTCATCTATGCTTAAATTTTATCAGTTTTTGTGATATGAATAATTGTAGTACCACATTATGAAATGTTTTATGCATTATAGTAATAAATATTTTATATTGAGTGACACGAATTTGTTAATGAAATGAACTGCATAAATTGATTGTATGTATATGCTTGACTATGATAATATTTTCTCTCGATAATATTAGTTGGGGAATATTAATGTACCCATACACGTAAATAAAAAAAAATATTCCCTTAACTAGTATAATTTTTGGATGGTGCTTCTGTGATTGTTCTATAGATATAAAATAATATAAAAATGTTATTGATATATTATAACACCTTCAATATTGTGACATATCGTGAATGATCATATTCATAAATTATCCAATATTTTTTACTGATTTATTAAAATTTTAACTGGCATGACATTGTGTTATTATAACCTACGAGTGTGAGCATTCATTAAATTTATTTAGCTCACTATTGTTTTAAGCTAATATTTCATGTTTAATTAATTGATTTAAAGATGAGCGACAAAAGAAGAAAGTTTTATAGTAGATGTGAACTTGACGTAAGGTAAATTTAACTGCTTCAGTTTAATTTTTTTTATCTATAGTGGCTCTTTCATATGTTAATTAGTTATAGAAAATGAATATGAAATAATTAATTATCCACCGTCCGACCATCTGTACCCACTTTGATTACTTCCAAACCGCTGACTGGCTATTGACATTGGATCCATAAGAGTGTTTGCTAGTTTACATCATAACATTACTTCTCTTTCAAATGATCAAGAATATATATTTGTTAATAATAATGATACTTGGTGAGATATAGCCTTCTTTCTTCAAGAAATATTTGAGCTTCTTAGGTATTTTATTTTAAACTTTATGGTGGGTAACAACCTCCTTCCTATAACTAGCCACAAATTAAATGACCATAATTGTCTTCAATCATTGCGATTCATTATGTTTATCTGAGAAAATGGTAAAGAAGATAAGATCAATGGATCTATGACAACACCAGCAAAGGAGAACCAATGTACCAAACATGAAAATTAGAAAAATAAAATGATAATTTCTTGGCTCATCAACTTCATAAATAATTAAAGAGAAGAATATTCTTATGAGTCATGACCCGATGTAGGGTTTGGAATTAACTAGGGTGGGAATAAACAGTCAGGCTGTGAAATTAAGTTCTTAATTATTCTATTTCTATCAATAATAGTTTAATATCAAGTTATTAATTGAAAGAAAAACTGAAGAAAACACTTTAATTAACAATTAAAAATTTTTCTTTCGAGTTACTGATATCGCATTCTGTACACATTAGCTCATCTAATATTCATCTTATTCAAAAGCTTAAGACTTGAAAAAAAATTATTAAAATAATCAAATGAGTTATTTAAGATAACCTAGTGGAGTTATATATTTCTAAGTTACAATAATGCAGGGAAAAGAAAATAATATGCATATTGGTCTTTCCTAATATATATTAGAAAAACATATATAAATTTATAGCATATATTCATAGATGTTTGCTCATGCAAGAAATCTAAAATTTCTATGTCCATTTTCTTTTACTTTATTTTTCAAGGTGTAATATCTTAAGTTTTAATATATTTCATACTTTTAACTTTCATCTCTATTTTAGGAGTACCGTCAAAACATAACCTAATACAACATTGACCTTGAAGTTTTGCATTTTGCATTAAAATAACAACACAATTACAAAAATAATAAAAAAAAACACAAAATTTTTCCCTCAAGGCACTCACAAAATAAGCCCTATCCTCCTGTAAAATCAAAAAAAGCGAATCATTTGCATTTACATGATTCAAAAGAAAATAACTATCTAAAGCCTTCTTTGCACAATTATGAGGCGACTATGTTGCTTTCTCTATTGGTATTTTGAAACAAAACTTGCTTAGACTTGAGCAATAAACCAATATTTGGATTGTTCGGAGCGGTGTGTATGCTTGAAGTAGTCGATCACATTAGAGTTGCCCCCCTCAATGATGATACCCTTTCCTTCGGTCATCTAGTTTTCCATGAGCTTGTGGAGTGATAAAACTGCTATTATTTTCATCTGCGTTTTGTTCCAATGCAGAAACTTATGGCCCATGCCACAATTATGTTTCCTAGCTCACCCCTAATGAGAATTTTGACTGATATTATTTTGTCAGCACAGTGATTAATGGTATAAATTACACAATTGCTTTAGGTGAAAATATGCGTACGTGTTCTTGACCGATATTCTCGCTTTGACACCCCGGTTAACGATCTAAACATCACAATTGTTTGGGGTGATAAGATGACATCTACTTGTACGAGTACATTGATGTCTTTTGCCTTGACCATAAAGAGTGAACTCATCTTAACATGCGTATACAAGCATTCATACATACATTATTTCATTTTTCATAACATACATTATTTTCTTATGAGATACTCTATATTTATTTACTAATGAATAAATGCGCTCTTACTAAATCTATGTCATGAAATAAATTGATATGTTTTAAGGAAATTAATATGCAACTATTTATGCAGTAGCATTAACATGTATACTTTCTTATAAGTGCTATTTATTATACATAGTTTTTTCTGTCTAACAATATGAATAATATGTTGTACTTTAAATCTAACTTAGCTAGAGCATAAATAAAATCAAACACATGTTTAGAAATAATAAAAATTATCGAAATTTAAAAATATAATCACTAACCTCAAGCTAGTTGGTTTATTTCTTTCTCATTGGAATCTCTATTTCTTCTAGCAATTTAACGATTTTGATTCTTTCAATTCATAAGTTTTTCAACATCTTATTTCTGAAATTAAATATTACAATTAATATAATATTAAATAATATTAATTTACACATTGCTTTTGAAAATAATGTCCCAACCTTTCTTTACTATTGCCAACTCTTTTCGTTAATCCAAAATATTTTTCTTCCTATTGATTTTGAATCCTAATTCAATACTTAAAAATATGTGATTAAGAATTTTTAACTTAGAATTGAATCCGTACCTCCTTAGTTGTCAGCAAATTACTTCTGTACCCAATCCAATATGCTTTTCGCTTCTTAATAATGTCGCAACTGCTTCTTCCAATCCTTTTTCTAATGCTTATTAGCATTAATTAACATAATCCTTTATTAAATCCCGAGTGTGAATTAATTTAATATATATAAAAATAGCTCAAAGAAAAACAAACCCTAAGCTTATTAAATAGCCCAGTCCTGCTCTTACCCTTTGGCTTCGATGTCTGCAAAGCCAAAGCTGCCCTCACACGCTAGGGCTTCCTCTCTTCCTGCAAGATGCTCTAGTTGGCTATTTCTTCCTTTTGCTAGCAACGTAGCTCGATTTCCCCTTCTTTCTAGCTGCTCGGGTCAGTTCTCCCTCATCTTTTCTTCCTTCTTCTAGTTGGATCCACTTGATTCAGAGCACACAAGCTTCCTCTCTTTCCTTTTTTTCCATGCAACAGCTTTGCCTGAGCACCCAGGCAACTAGTGAACCGAGCACTAGGAAATCCAACACCCTGAATGGGCGCAGTTGCGTCGCGGGATGGTCATTTCTAGGTTCGAAAATAGAGCATTCAGAAACTTAGTGATCTGGATGGGCAATCCAATGCCGAGAAGAATGACTCTAGACATAGCACATGGAAAGGCCCCTCCCGGGAGTGGAGCTCCAGCACCAGGAATGATTTCTCTCTTGATTTGGATTTAAGTCCTGGACTTCTATATGAGGAATGCATCTCTCGCAGTGCATGTAACAAGAGCGCGACAGAGTGAGCGGTGCGACCAGTTCTTTGCTCTTGTGCGACTGAGACAGGATCGTTTGTGAGTTCCAAGCTTGTAGAGAACTTTGAGTGTAGTGTAATATGTATATTTGTCCTCATTTCATAATGAAGTTTTTAGTGGCTGTGCTGTGGTCTAACACCCAATTTGAGAAATGTGATAAAATATTAAGACTTATATCCCAAATTTCGTATCCCTCATAATTTGGCCCAATCAATTTTATAAAATTCCACACGTTGAATTGATCAATTTTGATAGATAGCACTATACATGAATTTCAAATGTGTGAGAAATAAAGTTATGAAATAAAAATTTAATTAACCTTAATTAATCCCTTAATTAATTTATTATTTCCTTCATTGTTCCCAATTGACATCTCGCATACTTAGGAGCACATGTAAACCCTAAGAAGAAAACTACACCTCGCCAAAAATGAGGCCAACAATGGTATGAGTTACAATCTTTTAAAAATCAAAATTATTGATTCCATGTAGAATGTAATTTCCTCATTTCCTCGCTCGTGTTATTTGTAACAATTTCCAATATCTAAAGACGTTAAAAATAAAAAAACTCGTTATCATATCCTATGTTAAGTGTGAAATATTTTATTCGTTTTAATTTCAATGGCATTCTAAGAGAATGTGACCACTCCGAAAGCATTTTGTTTGAATGTAATAAAGAACAAAGAATAGCTATAAAATTTTTCTTGACATTATAAATAATCTTGATGAAATGGGAGAAAATTCATTGGTGAGAAATTGTTCCAATTATTTTGCTGCTATGGCAGTCCTCAAATTTCATAAGAGTATTCTTTGCTTCTTTCTACTCTTTTTTTGGTCTTATTTAAATATATTGAAATAGTATAAAACATGTTTTCTTGATCAGTAAAGTTCTAACTGATTCTTTCTAAAAAACAGGCATTCCTTTCCTTTTGTGAAGGATGTGAAGTTGACATTCATCTATTCTTTGAAAAAGCTGGAGAGTATGATGTTGCAATTCATGTTTCTCATGTACTTTCTGTTAACAAATTCTGTTGAAAGATGTAGACTTTGACTGGGCTCTCGTAATATTTGTCATGCATGAGAAGGCCTATTTTAATGGCACCAAGGTTTGGATTTGATGATGGAACTAGCTCCAATTTCGATGCAACACTAGTTCTTGCGTCCTTGCTCATCTCACAACTTAATGATACAAATGCTTCCGATTATCCACATGCTGGTCCGGTGCCCCAAGGCAGTGATGTTCGAAGGAATTCACAATCAAGGCATGCTAGAGCTGCTGGTCCATCATCAACTTCTGAACATCCTTCTGATCACACCAAAATCTGGTCTGATCTATCAGGTAATTACAACATACACTTTATTTCAGTTCAGTGAATCTTCATTCAGCTAATGATTATTTAATTCAGGGTCTGTTGCAAGAAGCGATGAATATGGCAGAATCAGGCAGGCACCTACGGAAGAAAATTTAAATATGCATACGTTTGATTTTGTTCAGAGGCCTGAAATGATGAACGTATCAAGGATACTGCGCCCAAGGGAGACTGAAACTGATATGTATCCTTCTATGGCTTTTATATGTTGTGGTTTCAGTGCCTCCATTTAGGCTATACAAACAAACGGTGCAGTTTATTTTGTGTTGTGCATGCTCTTCCATTTTTTATTTTCTTGTCTTATCTGTTTATAACTCCATCTCTATGGCTTGACCAGCATGTTGGACTTGTAGTTCCGGTCCATCAAAATTGTTGTTGCTCTTAAAAGGACTTTTTCTGATATCAGTTGTGGATTTGATTTGTCAAATTTATTTAGGTTTAACTGTTCTTCCCATCATGATATTGCAGCGAAGTGAACTGTTCTAAATAGCATTTTCATCCTTTCTGTTCCTATCCGATTGCTTGTGGTTCCTATAACACGCCATAAAAAAATAATGGTCCATTAAAGGTTTAGTGCTAAATCTGCTTCCCATGCTTAATTGATGGACCATCTTAGAGCACTATGTTAATTTGCTTTTATTCTTTATATGATATCATAGGATTGAAAGTTGAAATTGTTGGATCCTACTTTATCAGGATTACTACGGAATTTTGTTAATTTGGGGAAGATATAGAATGACAGATAGAGATGATTAGAAATGAGAACTGAGAGAGGAATAAAACCACTATAATGCTTAAGAGGGTACATAATAGAAGGAATGTAGAACCAAAAGATTTGGGACCATACTTACTTTTAACTATAGGACAAGCTATTGTAATGCAGAAAAATAGAAGGGACTTATAGCCCAAATATAAACTCGAACTGAACTAGTAATCAGTTCTAACCCCAATGAAGTGGCTGTGCTCCTGCTGATAACCTCCGAGTTGCTCTTAGATTTTGGTTGTTCAGCAAGTTCGGTAAGGTTATTGAGTTTGTACCATGTTAGCCTAAACGAGAATCCCTTTCTTTAATCCATTAGTCGAGCCCCTTAAGTACCTACTTGGCAATTCCATTCCGAGTCCTGTTGGTGAGCTCCATTCTGAAACCTTTCGGGTGTTTTTATCTTGAGCCTAACTCAGAAGCTTATTTCCTTGCCTTTCATTTGGGCAAGTTTACATTTGGTTTATGCCTAAATGAGTTCTTCAGTTCTCTTTTTATTGTACCTTGGAAAATTATGTTGCAAATGGACATGGTTTCATCAAGATACCTTTGAGAAAGCAATATCAGTTCCATTCCGGATAAACTCTAGTGATTAACACGTAAGTTTCAGCAGAGGTTTCCGTGAATATTCATCATCTGCTTTTTACACACACACACACGCACATATGATGAAGATACTTTTTCAAAAATTTGTTGATCCTTGTTTTCTTTGCTCTTAGGGACCTTAAGACCCAGTAACCCCGAAAACTTTATAGACACCACACGAACCTGTAAAAAGGTTTAAAATGGTTTGGAATGATTTCATATTAACTCCCTTGTTATAGAGACTTTTAGGCGATTGAGTCTTATTGTACATATTCCTCTTAGTGTCCCTTAGTGTATATATTGCTCACCACAATGCTGGCAGCTAAGAGCAATTTGACATGGAGCACCAAACCTTCGAGGCTGAGGAATTTGGCGTGTTTATCAACCCCCACAGCAGAAATCTTGATCCACTTCTAAGCGAATGGGCTTGGTCATCACTATCCATCTTGTATGGGTGGAGAAAAATTGACCAAACCTATTTTTGAAGTCCTTCATTGTGAAAAGGTGTTGAAAGATAGTGATACACCAAGGGATCTTCTCTTTCCACATATAGGAGATCAAGATAACCATGCTCGTATTGGAATTTGACATGATACAGGATGGAACGAGTCTAGAGAAATTCAAGATATCTACTTTGCTTTACACTGATGATCTTAGGCCAAATCAGATTTGATTGGCATAGAAACACAACTCCTCTTTGGAAAAGGAGTCGGGGAACACACTCTACGTGGGAGGACGCATCTTCAAATTTCTTCTTGTCATAGCAGTAAGAGTGACACTTCTCTTAGACAAGTGTTGGACAATGAGCTGTAGGTGTGCTCGCTAGCTTGAAACACATTTTTACATGTCATCAAAGAGGCAATAAATACTTACAGAAGTATTTAGTGTGAGAGACTAGTGATATTAATTTTAGGGTGATAAAAGAATCCAATAAAGGCTAGGGATTTTATAGCGGGATAAATTAGGTTTTTTAGAATTACATCTCGTCCACCATAAATGATCGTATTTGCACCATATTTGTAGCCATCATAACCCCCATCACAACCTGCTCATATACCAAACAAACACTACAAACTATCAATGTGCATGTTTGTGTGAGAGTGAGAGAGAGATGAAAACATCCAACGAAAATGATAGAGATGATTACATAATCAAGCCAGAAAATGCATAGAGAAGTTCAAACATGTTGCGCTCTTTTTTTACATATTACAAAAAAGGCGAGTCCCTTGATAGCTCGCCAAAGGGTATAGATATATTATATACCAGAGAGTTTATTATGGCCTGCTACCATAGGGAAAACCCAAGGGCTAGTTCATTTAGTACATCCGCCAAGGTCGCTCTTCTTCTATTCAGCTTCTCCAAGACAAACTTGCCTAAGAAGTGGTTGTGCATAAAAGATTGTATGAAGCTGCTAACAATAGGGAATTCCAACCTCAACTCTTGAACTTTCTGATGGAAGTTTGAGAACCAATCATGATGAGGATATTCCTAGCCTTCAAGTATTAGTTTCTCAATGTTAATTTGACTACCATGAGTTGCTCCACTGTTTGCATGCATCCTCTCAAAGGAACTAGCAAATCCATTAACTCATTCATCTTAGCTCACAATCACTCTGGTGGCGTGGTGGGCTATTGCCACGCGATATGAGTGCTGTAGAAGAGTCACCGGGATCTTTTTTCATACGCTTATGAGGAGCAGGATGGTGTTTATTATTTTGTCAGTAGGAGGCATGGCAAAAACCTTGCAAATGACTAGTGTTATTTGCTTCGGCATCTCCTTGCCTCTCCGCTAAAGCTGCCCCAGTTGCGCCAATAAAAATGTTTGGTAACAGGTCCTTGAAAAACCATTATGAAACCTCCCCAAGCGGACATTAGAAATCTTTTATTCAAGCGTGAGATTTGCATATCACACTTGTGAGCGGCCATAACATCTAGACTCTGTGAGGTGTAGCCCAAGAACTTGCTTAAAGTGACATGGATGGTGAGTCCACTCGAATTCGTAGCCATAGGCCTTGCTCTGGGGATCTCCTTCGGTTGGGGCTGGCGACCTTACTTCCTATAGTCTCCTATTATTGTTTGTGAGTAGGATATTTTCATTGACAAGAGAAGGGTTATAATTACACATTACAAGAATCATGTAAAGGAAAGACATTCAGAAATAAACCACATAGGAAATACATGATTATGAAAAAGGAAGCAAATAAATGCTAATAATAACTGCAGCAGAAATATGTTAATTATTCTAATACACTCCCTCAATTTGAAGCATAGATATCGATCATGTTTAAATTGGATTTAATGTCATCAAATAACAGTCGATGAAGATTCTTAATAAGAATATCTACTGGCCTCTAGATGGGACAAATGAAATACAAATCTCATCTGAATCGAGTTTCTCCTTAATGAAGTGCCTGTCAATCTGTGGCAGGAAAGCATTGCTGGCAGCTACATGCTTCGTACGATCAAGCTGGATGATGCACAAAAAATATATGCATTTTTAAACCTATATTTTATATTCATTTTTGGTGATATTGCGCTTTAAAGGAATGCATTTTTCATGTTTTATGGCAGGTTGCTGATTTTTAGGACTTGAAGCAAAAAAGGAAGTAAAAATGCAGAATGGAGTCCAGAATTTCCAGCAGCGCTGACAACGCCATTTGACAGAGTGCAATGAATTATTTTACGGGCCACTGGCGTCGACGATGCCAATGTTGGTGCAAGACTGATTTCTAGAAGATTCGACGAATTTAGATGCTTTTTGAAGAGTTTTTGGATGCACCTATTGGAAAACCGACATTAGGCTCTATTTAGAGTGAAAATTGATCAGAAAAATATCTCTCTCGCCTCCCTTCCAACCACTTTAAATCCATTGGTCATTTAGTTCCTTAGAGTTTTGAGTTTTGTGATCAGTTTAAGTGTGAATTTTTTTCTAAGAGTTGTTAGAGATGGAGAGAAGTGAGAGATTTCTTCTTCCTTACATCTTCTAAGAGAGAATCAAGAGTCTTGTAAAGAGAGAAAAAATCCAAGAGAGGCTACAAGGGATTTGCTTTGAGAAAGAGTTACAGATAAGTGTTGTTTGTTTATTATTGTTGTATGAACTTTCTTTTATATATGAAATTTGTGTTTTGTTGTATCTTTCTCGTGATGTCTGAGTAATTTTCTTTATATTTCTTTCTACTTTGAGATATGGTGAAATAAAAAAATAATTTGGATGTACCAATTTTAAAATATAAAATAAATTATGATGATTTTTTCACTCTGTTCTTAATTTATTTTTCGATCTGGTCAATTGAAATGTTAAAATCTATTGTGAAACATATGATCTGGAAAATGAAGTATGAGTTCTACAACAGAGTGAGAATCACATTTAATTCCTAAGTGCAAATAAATAGGAATGGAATTAAGTGCAAATAAATAGGAAAATATACTTTGCTGGGCGTAGAATTGGAGATTTTAGGGCGACAGACTAAAATTTCAAATTTGATTTTAGTGTTTAAGAACTAAAACGAGCGCTAGCCTTCGGGGGAAGGGAAGTGGGAGCTATGGAGTGAGAGTCAGTATCCTCCCAGCCTAACCACGGATTTAAGACTAAACCTGAGATTAGCCAATGATTCTATATAACACTGAATCAGGATAGAGAATTAAAATTGTTTCTATGTGACACAATACAGATTTAAACCATTTATCTAATCTCATTTAACAAAAAAACTCATTGTAGAGAGAAAGATACTTTTTCATATTAGATAACTTCATCACATAAACATAGTTTGATAGTTACTGTTTTAAACTTTGCGTTACAGATTTGTTAGTAGTTAATAATTTAGTTTTGATAATACCTTAAATATTCGTAATTAGTGACAATATTTTTATTTTATTGCTGTGAATTTCCTAGTTACATTTTCAATTTAAATCTTTCACGTGGGATCGATATTTGGGGCTTGAATAGAAAATCTTGTATTACTTGATAACGATACGTATACTTGCGTAGAATCCCTACATAAATTGCTTAAATTTCTTATTCATAAAATAACACATCAAGTTTTTGACACCGTTGCAAAGCGGAGTTAACTTTATACATTTTGCACAACTATATTTTCGGGATTACTGGATCAGATTATGAGCAATGCTAATAGCAGTTTTATCATCATAGAAAAACTGTAAAGGAGCAGAGACCCGTCATACGTATTTCTCAGAGCATGATCCATCACCAGAGAGCTTCACAGATACCCAAAGATATGGATCAGAACTTGGCTTCAAGACTATTCTGGGCCATAACAGAATGTTTTTTGCTTTTTTACATGACAAGTTTTCCCCACACGAATGAACAATAATTTGAGGTAGATCGTCGATCATGGACGGACTCAGCCCAATCAACATCCGTATAAACAACAATTGAACAAGAGGTGTGGCACAAACAAAAACAATGCTGAGCCCGGTGTGCCTTTTAAGTAGTGAAGGATTATGTGAGCAGCTTTGAGATGGTGCTCATAGTGATCATGCATGAATTGACTCACAATTTCTACCGCGGGAGGAATCTCGAGGCGACTATGGGCGAGGTAAATGAGTTTTCCCACAATACATTAGTAGTGAATCTTGCTCACCAGAACTGCATTGGGACATCAAGTAATTTTTTATTGAGATCCATTGGGATAACCATAGGTTTGCAAATGAGAAAGTTATTTTTTGAAAATAGGTCATTCACATATTTGCGTTGATACAAACAGATGCTCCGAGATGACCAAACAACTTCCATGCCTAAGAAGTACTGAAGCGACCCCATGTCCTTTATTTTAAAGGAAGTGGAAAGAATGCCTTTTAGAGACTAATGTTGGTAGATTGTCACTTTCAGCACAATATCATCTACATAGATGATAAGGATAACAACTTATCCATTGGAGGAATTTCAAAAGAAGGGAGTATGATCTGATTGGATCTGACAATATTTATGACCCACTACCACCTTTGTGAATTTGCTGAAACCAGACCATTGAGGATTGTTTCATTCTGTAGAGGGATTTTCGAAGTCGACACAGTTGTCCCCGTGAGGAAGTAGAGGCAAAGCTAGGAGGGAGGCACATGTATACCTCCTCTAAGATATCCTCATTTAGGAAAACATCCTTGATATCAAATTGGAGCAAGGGCCAATCCAAACATTCACAACAAGTGATAGGAGGACCCGAATGGTGTTAAATTTAGCAACTAAAACAAATGTCTCCTCATAGTCAATTCTGTTTATTTGTGAGTAGCATTTGACAACCAATTGTGCCTTGTTTCATTCAAAGAATCCATTGGAGTTAAACTTGGTGCTAAAAATATAACGGCACCCCACTGCTTTCTTACTCGGAGGAAGATCCACAACATCCCATGCATAATTTTGCTGAAAGGCATTCATCTCATCCATTATTGCAGCTTTTCAGGAGGGGCTTGCTAGTGTTGCCTCAATAGTGGATAGGAGATGATGATACGTCAGGACAGTAACAATATCAAACACTTTGTAGGTTGACGATACACTGTGGAAAGAAATATATTTTGTCATGGAATAAGGAGAGCTTGCCTGATCACATTTCTCAATAGGAGAACCCACCTCATTTGGAGTATAGTTAATGTTGGGGATGTCAAACAGAGTGGATTTTAGGTCTTGTGACGAGGTAGCGAGCTCTAGAGTAGGAACATCGAGACGAGTGCACCGGGTATAGACACGGAGGGTGGGAGGAGTATCTACTTGTCTGGTAGGTGGCGGATCCAGAGGGACCGAGTGCTCCTTGGATATAGTGATTTGAGAAATACCAGCCGGAGTCAGATAAGAAATAATATCCAAGCAATCTAGCTCCCCTCACATGAAGCAGTGATAGGAAAATAGTGGACAATTTCAAAGAAGGAGACATCGATGCTCACATAAAGTTTATTTGTGATAGAATCAAGACATCGATAGTCATTTTGAGTGGCAGTATCAGAGAAAGTCACATTTTATTGACCTGAGATCAAGTTAACTCGATTCCGAATAAAGACTATGCACCCAAAAACTTTGGGATTAAGAGTGCCGAAGAATCGATTGGTAGGGAAACATGACATCAACATGGCTAATGAGTTCTGAAAATGTGAATTTTTGTGAGGACACTATTGATGAGATATGTAGCAGTAAACACGAATTGTTCCAAAACCTTTTCAAGATATTATATTGAAACATAATGGAATGAGCTACCTCAAGAAGATTTCAATTTTTTCTCTTGGCTTCTCCTTTTTATTGAGTGCCTTACACATGTTATAATGGAGGATGTTCTTACTAAAAATCCACCTAATATAGAATTAAAAATATCACCGCCATTGTCAGTT
>NW_018164920.1:237211-240788 GCF_001263595.1 Phalaenopsis equestris
TGCGGCAGCTTGCTGCTATGCATGAAATGTGCCTCGCACTCGATTCAGTGGTCTCCCTTGGCTTAGCACCCCGCAAACAACAAATGTAGATGTCTCAATTCTCTTCTTCACGGAGAGGCTTCTTCCTTATTCTTCACTTTATTTTTCTTCTCGTTTGACTTGACTCTCGATCTCCTCTCCTTACGCTTCTATCATTTTAGATTTGAATGGGGACTTTTTTTTGCTCACTTTCGAATTGACACCCTTAAAAATTTCTTTTTCTTTTATTTCATTTTATTTTAATTATTTATTATCTCTCCTTTTTTTAGGTTATTATAATATGTTTTTTAAGTATCACAAAAAATCTGCAAGTACATGATTTTTTTCTTTTTTAAGAAACACAAACAAGTACTTATTTTTGGCAAGTTGCTATGCTTTGCATTTTCATTTTATACTTTTGCTCATAAGATCAGTATTGATGAGTAAACAATTTTTTTATGTAAAAGAAGTGATGAAAATATGGCACTCAATAGGACGCAATGAAGAAAAATGAATCATGCAGCCGACCCCACTTAATGGGATAAGGGCTTGTTATTGCTGTAAAGAAATTGAGTGGTAGAAATGCTTATGTTTCTCCATTTAATTTAAATATGAAGTGCATTTGATTTTTATTTAAAGTGATAAAATATGATGACGCGGGTTTTTATTTGTTGAACTGGTTGTTTCAACCAAAGGACCGGTCCAACAAGGAAGCTGGATCGACGGTTGGCTATTGGGCGGGAATCACCCTCTTTTCCTCCTTCCTTTTTACTATTTCCACTGATTCCTATTCCCCTACCCGCCATACCACCTATTATCTTCCCTCATACTTCCACTTCGAGTCGCCTACATCAGCCCCCTTCCACAGTCACATATTAACTTTCGCGCAACTCTGTGCTTCTAGCCACCTTACCACTCCACCTCTTCATTTCTGGTTCCCGTCTCAGCCATTTGTAACCCCATTGTGCCAGCCAATCTGATGCCACAATCCCACCTTGCCACCCAACCCACTTTCTTCCCTACATGCAGACCTATCCACGACACTCATCCCACCCCCCTTTTGGCCACGCTTGTTGCCCCACATCCCGACATTCCTTGCATGCTGTCTAGCTGGAAGCCCACCATTCTTGCATGCATCCTAAAGAGTCGCATGTGATTGTGTCATTTTATTCCTCTTTTGAAGAGTTTTTTGTGTACCATTTTGAATTTAACAATAATATCTTTATTTTTATTGTGGTTTGGGTTAACTACGATATCATTTTATTTTAGAATTAGTCTAATCCTAATCCTATCCTATGGTTTCCATAGCATCCATCTTGCCCTTCCATCAAAAATTTTTTTTTCCTAAACCATAGCCAAAACTTTGAATTAATCATGATTTCCCATTGAAATCAACAACCTTAAATCATATTTTACACTCTTTTTCGCGTCTCACTTCAAACTCTAGCCATGACATCAAGAAGATACATGCCTAAGCTTACCTAGGAAGAGATGCAATGGAGATTCGTCTGTTTCGGCCAAAGCTGGCAAATGTTGGGGATGAAACCAAAGGTAAGATTTTTCTCGACTAGGATCTAGAGAATCGAAGGGGAGCAAAAGAATAGGATCTGAATTCCTTTTATGAAGGGTGTGCATTTTGTGTTAAGATAAAATTAAAAGGTACAGGAAGCTATAAAAGCTACACAAAGGAAGCAGTGTGGTTGACATCAACCGCCACTCTAAAAAAAACGTGGTCACAAGTGTGAACATCCCAAACAAAAGACCTATCCAAAGCAAGTTGAGCACAAAAATTGTCTGTTTTGTTACAATTCCTATGAGTAAAGAAAAAGATAACTTGTTTAAAATCAACCAGAAAGTAAAATGCAAGTTGATGTCGCACTATTGGTGCCGCTGCTTCCAACTTTTTCGGAGAAGGTTGATGGTCGTTGAATTATCACCTTCAATAATCATCCCTTTAGTCTCGAACATCCATGGTTGCATGACATGCTTTAGAAAAAAGAGCAGCACGGTAACTATCATCAGATGTTCAAATAGGAGAGATGAACCACAACAATGAAATTTATCATTGGAGCTTGATGGGAAAAGAAATTCTTTAGTGGGATCCAAGTTTTATCACTAAAGATGTGTCTCTTAAGTGGGTTCTAGTGAGAATGGTGCAATGTGGCACAAAGTTCACCCCAGAGTTGATCTCTCCTCCCATATTGGAGTAACTGCTACATTCCACTAAGTTTGAGAAGTTAAATAAGAATATTCCAGATTTAAGGGCTTGAGAGTTGCATTGTGAAAACTTAGATTTATATGCAGTTCTAGCTTGAGATGTGCCAAAAAATGATCCATATTTATTTTATTAAGTCTTGCTGTGAAATGACAATGCCTACAAGATCGACCAGCCTTGAGATTAAAATTTTTCCTCAACATCCAATGTCGCAGACCTGACTTTGTGCTACAAAGACCCCAATGTTTCGACAAGTGAAGTCAAATCTCCCCAATCATGAGAGATTGACACGAGATTTTACAAAGATGCGGTACTGTAGCTGCTACAGTACCACATATGCTATATCGAGATGCGGTACTGTAGCGGCCACAATACCACAAATGCTGTATTGTAGTTGCTACAGTACCACAGTCCATGCCAGGGGAGTTACAACCACTTTTACCCCTCTTTCTATTTCATTCATTGCTTTGTCTAGCCCTTCCTTTTCTATCACATTTCTATTCCCTGCCTATTTTATCTACCATTACTGATTATATTTGGGTGTTGTTTGCTCTACTTAAAAGTCAGTTTTTATTTTCCTGATTTTAGATTTCTATCCAAGTCAGCTTTTGGGGGTTGTCTTCCCTTGTAGGGCTGTATCCAACGGCGAGATGGTGCTTCGATTGTAACACATCCGAGGTAGCGATCTTCTCCGACGGATTGAGGGGTGCTTCAGTTGTAACTCGCTTCCGTGGAGATAGTTATCCTTCTATACTCTTCTTAGCTACTTGCTGCCATCTTAACAATGTTCCCACCCCTTCTTGTTTCATTCACTCCAACACCTTGATCTGCTGCCGACAGCCTCTCAAGCATTTGAACCTGCTGTCGACAGCCTCATCAGCGCTCTGACCTGCAACCGATAGCCGTGTTAGCGCTTCTAACTGCTGTCGACAACCTCTCCAACGGTTTGACCTACTGCCAATAGCCTACCCAACACTCCAACTTGCTACTACAACCCCTCCCACACCCTACCTGGCTGCCTCAATTCACTCCACAGTCATCCTATGCTACTGCAGCCCTGGGTCACCATCTTACCTATTGTCCTGCAACCACTCGCCTCCTTTGCCGTTATCTTGGTGTGTTTTTTTATGTCAATTATCATCCCATTCCTGTTTTGTGATATGTCGTCGTTTTTACCCTATTTGAGGATGACACTCAGGAAGGACTTACCCTCGATGGTGATAAGGAAAGTCGAAGAGGAGAAATGGACAAAATTTTCAATCCTTTCCATAGGTAGGATTTCAGTGATAAAGATGAAAGGCCACGACTTTTCAGAATCCAGTATTTGAGGAGGCTTAAAGAGGA
>NW_018164920.1:242293-275936 GCF_001263595.1 Phalaenopsis equestris
GTGAGCGTTAGCCTTCAGGGGAAGGGAAGTGTGAGCTCTGGAGTGAGAGCCAGTATCCTCCCAGCCTAACCACGGATTTAAGACTAAACCTGAGATTAGCCAATGATTCTATATAACACTGAATCAGGATAGAGAATTAAAATTGTTTCTATGTGACACAATACAGATTTAAACCATTTATCTAATCTCATTTAACAAAAAAACTCATTGTAGAGAGAAAGATACTTTTTCATATTAGATAACTTCATCACATAAACATAGTTTGATAGTTACTGTTTTAAACTTTGCGTTACAGATTTGTTAGTAGTTAATAATTTAGTTTTGATAATACCTTAAATATTCGTAATTAGTGACAATATTTTTATTTTATTGCTGTGAATTTCCTAGTTACATTTTCAATTTAAATCTTTCACGTGGGATCGATATTTGGGGCTTGAATAGAAAATCTTGTATTACTTGATAACGATACGTATACTTGCGTAGAATCCCTACATAAATTGCTTAAATTTCTTATTCATAAAATAACACATCAAGTTTTTGACACCGTTGCAAAGCGGAGTTAACTTTATACATTTTGCACAACTATATTTTCGGGATTACTGGATCAGATTATGAGCAATGCTAATAGCAGTTTTATCATCATAGAAAAACTGTAAAGGAGCAGAGACCCGTCATACGTATTTCTCAGAGCATGATCCATCACCAGAGAGCTTCACAGATACCCAAAGATATGGATCAGAACTTGGCTTCAAGACTATTCTGGGCCATAACAGAATGTTTTTTGCTTTTTTACATGACAAGTTTTCCCCACACGAATGAACAATAATTTGAGGTAGATCGTCGATCATGGACGGACTCAGCCCAATCAACATCCGTATAAACAACAATTGAACAAGAGGTGTGGCACAAACAAAAACAATGCTGAGCCCGGTGTGCCTTTTAAGTAGTGAAGGATTATGTGAGCAGCTTTGAGATGGTGCTCATAGTGATCATGCATGAATTGACTCACAATTTCTACCGCGGGAGGAATCTCGAGGCGACTATGGGCGAGGTAAATGAGTTTTCCCACAGTACATTAGTAGTGAATCTTGCTCACCAGAACCGCATTGGGAACATCAAGTAATTTTTTATTGAGATCCATTGGGATAACCATAGGTTTGCAAATGAGAAAGTTATTTTTTGAAAATAGGTCATTCACATATTTGCGTTGATACAAACAGATGCTCCGAGATGACCAAACAACTTCCATGCCTAAGAAGTACTGAAGCGACCCCATGTCCTTTATTTTAAAGGAAGAGGAAAGAATGCCTTTTAGAGACTAATGTTGGTAGATTGTCACTTTCAGCACAATATCATCTACATAGATGATAAGGATAACAACTTATCCATTGGAGGAATTTCAAAAGAAGGGAGTATGATCTGATTGGATCTGACAATATTTATGACCCACTACCACCTTTGTGAATTTGCTGAAACCAGACCATTGGGGATTGTTTCATTCTGTAGCGGGATTTTCGAAGTCGACACAGTTGTCCCCGTGAGGAAGTAGAGGCAAAGCTAGGAGGGAGGCACATGTATACCTCCTCTAAGATATCCTCATTTAGGAAAACATCCTTGATATCAAATTGGAGCAAGGGCCAATCCAAACATTCACAACAAGTGATAGGAGGACCCGAATGGTGTTAAATTTAGCAACTAAAACAAATGTCTCCTCATAGTCAATTCTGTTTATTTGTGAGTAGCATTTGACAACCAATTGTGCCTTGTTTCATTCAAAGAATCCATTGGAGTTAAACTTGGTGCTAAAAATATAACGGCACCCCACTGCTTTCTTACTCGGAGGAAGATCCACAACATCCCATGCATAATTTTGCTGAAAGGCATTCATCTCATCCATTATTGCAGCTTTTCAGGAGGGGCTTGCTAGTGTTGCCTCAATAGTGGATAGGAGATGATGATACGTCAGGACAGTAACAATATCAAACACTTTGTAGGTTGACGATACACTGTGGAAAGAAATATATTTTGTCATGGAATAAGGAGAGCTTGCCTGATCACATACCTCAATAGAGGTTGACGATACACTGTGGAAAGAAATATATTTTGTCATGGAATAAGGAGAGCTTGCCTGATCACATACCTCAATAGGAGAACCCACCTCATTTGGAGTATAGTTAATGTTGGGGATGTCAAACAGAGTGGATTTTAGGTCTTGTGACGAGGTAGCGAGCTCTAGAGTAGGAACATCGAGACGAGTGCACCGGGTATAGACACGGAGGGTGGGAGGAGTATCTACTTGTCTGGTAGGTGGCGGATCCAGAGGGACCGAGTGCTCCTTGGATATAGTGATTTGAGAAATACCAGCCGGAGTCAGATAAGAAATAATATCCAAGCAATGTAGCTCCCCTCACATGAAGCAGTGATAGGAAAATAGGGGACAATTTCCAAGAAGGAGACATCGATGCTCACATAAAGTTTATTTGTGATAGAATCAAGACATCGATAGTCATTTTGAGTGGCAGTATCAGAGAAAGTCACATTTTATTGACCTGAGATCAAGTTAACTCGATTCCGAATAAAGACTATGCACCCAAAAACTTTGGGATTAAGAGTGCCGAAGAATCGATTGGTAGGGAAACATGACATCAACATGGCTAATGAGTTCTGAAAATGTGAATTTTGGTGAGGACACTATTGATGAGATATGTAGCAGTAAACACGAATTGTTCCAAAACCTTTTCAAGATATTATATTGAAACATAATGGAATGAGCTACCTCAAGAAGATTTCAATTTTTTCTCTTGGCTTCTCCTTTTTATTGAGTGCCTTACACATGTTATAATGGAGGATGTTCTTACTAAAAATCCACCTAATATAGAATTAAAAATATCACCGCCATTGTCAGTTCGGAGGACTTGAATTGACATTTTGAATTGGGTCAAGATGGAGTGAAATTTTTTGAACGTAACAGCAACTTCAGATTTATTTTTTAAAATATTGACCCATATCATTCGAGTGTGGTCATCAATCAAGTTAAGGAAACACCATTTATTAGTGTAGCTGGGAGTGTTAGAGGTTCTCCATAAGTCACTGTGAATAAGTAAAAAATGAGCGGAAGGGGTGTAATAAGGGTGAAAATGGAATGTGATGATGTTTAGGTAATTGATAAATCTTACATTTGAAGCTAGCAAGGTTTTATTAGTAAACATTGATGGGTACAGTTGTTTTAAATATTAAAAACTAGGATGACCCAAACGATAATGCAACAACATAATAAAATATTCAGTGGATTGAGAAAAACTGCAACTACTGGAAGAAGTGTACTCATTCTCCCTGCCTTTCTCTTGGAAGTAGAGTCCGATTACCGTCTTAGCAGTTTCAATCATCCTCTTCAAATGATGATTCCGAGAGATGAACATCAACATAAAAATGAACAACGCAATCAATGTCACGTGTCAACTTACTAGCAGATAAAATGTTACACTTGAACAGAGGTACACGTAACACAAATTCCAGAGTTAGAACTAGATATTAATACATCCAACCCTTTACTAGCAATGAAATTACACGAGTCATCAACAATTTTAATTGTCTCTTTTTAAGAGCATGGATAATATGTCGAGAAAGTTTGAGAGCATCCAGTCATGTGGTCTGTGATACATAAATCAATGATCCATTAACTGGAAGAGACAAAATAAGTGTCATATGAATGGTACCTTGGCGAAGGCGGGAGGTTGATGGGCCGAAAGAGAGTTGATTGGATCTAAGCAGCTTGATTAATTGCTCCATTTGACTCTTAAGAGAGTCGGGTGATACCAGAGTGCCTTGAGTGGGAGTTGGTTGTGCCATACTAGATTTAGATGTCGTAGTGAGACCCTTAGCAACGAAGGATTTGGTTGAAGATTTATTCGTTGGTTTCCCGTGGAGCTTCCATTATTTGTCACAGGTATTATTGAGTTTGTGACGACAATCACAAGTGGAGTGATTGACCCATGATGATGTGAAGGGTTGAGAACTATTAGAGACTAAGGCAGACAGTTCGGCTGAAGGAGTGGACGTGTCGAGCATGACAAGTCTCCGACTTTCTTCGCGACGTACCTCAGTGAATGTAGCACAAGTTGAAGGGGATCCCGACCAAGAATACCTTCTTGTACTTCATCGAGATTTTTGTTTAGACCCTCCGGGAATTGGAACACACGATTCTTTTCCACAATTTTTTGGAAGAGAGAACGATTCGCGAGAGTGTCTCTCATGTGTAGCCTTAGTAGAGATTGCATTCCATTCGTAAGACCACCAAGTCATTATAGTACCAGGTCATCGCCTTTGATCTCTGTTTTACCTTGCGGATCTTCTTGGAAACATTAAGTTGGCTTGAGTTTCCTACGTTCGAGCAAGTATCCCGAATTACCGTTCATAGTGCACATGTAGATGAAAGAAACATGTACGAATGACCAATCATAGTCTCCATGGAATTGATCGACCGAGACATGAACATAGAATTCTCCACTTCCCTTGCACCATACATTGGGTCAGTTTTTAGTGGTTCACGAATCATTCTTGTTAGATGGCTGAATTTCCCGCGTCCTTTGACGAATAATGACATGAATTGAGACCATTGGAGAAAATTAGATCTGTTAAGTTTATGGGTGGTGATCAAGAAGTTAATGTAGTTTACAAGTCCTCTGGTTTGCGGGGGAATTTAGGTCGCTGTCGATCTTCTGTTGGACTCAAGTACTTTGTCTGAAAGAGGCTCGGTGGTGGAGTCCGCCCTGATTCCAATTGATTTGAAGATGAAGTTGGTATTCTGAAACATCAAAGGATTCCCGCTGTAGGAGCGAGAACCAACAACAGGTCAGCGACTGAACCTTCAGGAAATTTGCAGGAAATTTACTAGATGGCAGAGGAAATCTGCAGGAAATCTGTAGGGAGAACTGCAGGGTAGAAGGAGGGGCTGGCTGCAAGGTAGATGCCCTGGCGAAGGAAATCTGCTATAAGGCAGGGGAATCTGCAGGAAATTTGCAAGGAGACCTGTAGGGCAGCGGAAGGAGGGGCCGGCGGTGGAGGAGAACTCTAGGGAGAAACCTTCAGGAAAGGAGGGGCGGCAGAGGAGACCTGTAGGGAGTGCCGGTAGCAAGATAGATGTGTTGGAAATCCGCAGGGAGCGCCGACAGCAAGATAGATGCCCCGGCGGCGGCTAGGATTAGATCCTAGACTTTAATATTATGAAGGAAACCTGAGAATAGAGCATGGTAGTTTCATTGATAGGAGAAGGGTTATACATAAATTCACAAATAGATCACATAGGAATTACATAAATATGAAAACAGAAGTAAATAAAATGCTAATAATAACTGCAATGGAAATATATTAATAATTATAATAGTTTGCTTCTCACTTGATGGGTTGACTAATTTGATAAGGCCCGTCTGATAAGAAAGAGCAAAGATAAGCTGTTGCTAATCCCATAAATAAGACATTTAATTACCGTTTTAGAAAAAAATAAGTCCCTTGGGCAACAAAGTCTACCTACGTCTAGTGCAAACTATGAACATCAGTGGAACATTGTCACGAAAGTAATTAGATCCTCCTTGAGATGCCTTGCATTCTGAATTCTGACAAATTGAACTTGCCTTTTAGTCTTCTTGTTGAGTGAGTCGATTCAGCCTCTACACCCCCAGCTTGAAGAAATTCACGCCATGTCCTTGCGCAGGGTGTGCTCCAAAATATCTGCCTTTGCAGATGGTATGGTGAGTCGCCCATCTCCAATGAATTGAAACTTGACGGTCCAACCATTCTCATTGAAAAAAGGCAACTCTATAAGAAATGATTTGTAACTAGAAAATGCATTAAGTTGTAGCCCCCAAGCAAAAGGAATTTATAAGCATGAGAGATTCCCACGCAAGTAGTTACATCGACATCATAATTAAGGACATAAATTAGGGCATCTTTCTATATATCAAAATAAATTTGAGCAGCAACAACAACAATAATAACAACAACAAAGTCTTAATCTAACTACGCGGGGTCTGCTAAATGAATCTTTTTTTCTATTGCATCCTATTTAGTGTCATATTTTCATTTAGTTCTAATAAATTAAGATAATTTTTATACAATAAGCCCAAGTCTTCCTAGGTCTACCTCTACCTTTCTTAACATAAGTCAAATCTAAACAATCTACTCTCGGATCTTCAGATGGTCGACGTTTAATGTGACCAAACCATCTAAAAACGAATTGCTCTATTTTGTTCGTCACAGGAGCTACACCAACCCTATCACGGATATATTAATTTCGCATTTTGTCTCTAAGTGTAAAGCCACTCATCCACCTAATCATTCTCATCTCGACAACACTTAACTTAGTATTATGCTTCTCTTTTAAAAGCCAACATTCAACGCCATAGAGCATTTGCAGGTGTCTTATAAAATTTTCCTTTCAATCTAAGCAGTACTTTTCTATCACACAAAAGGCCCGAAGCATTCCTCCACTTCAACCAACCAAATTGAATTCTACTATTAACATCACCATCTATATCACCATTGCTTTGAACAATAGACCCAAGATATCTAAATTGTTCACACCTTTAATAATTTGATCACCCAAAACTACACTTCTGTTACTAGAGCTACTGCTACTAAAATTACATTCCATGTATTCAGTTTTAGTTCTACTCAAAAGGTCTTTAGACTCCAATGTAGACCTCCATAATTTAAGATTTTCCTGAGCTTTTTCTCTCATCTTATCCACGAGAAGGATATTATCAACAAAAAGCATACACCAAGGTACATCCTCCTATAAATGTCTAGTAACACCATCTATAACTGATGGTTTGTTTGGGGCAGCTGTAGCTTATCCAGCTAATCTGCTGATGAGCAGCTGATCCGGATAAGCTGACCGACTGTTTGGTTTATGTGTTTAGAAAACAACTCATTCTGGATAAATGACCATTCTGCCCCTGTTTTGGATAAACTGTTTAGCTGTTTGGTTTGTGCGTTTTGTAAACAGTTTATTTGCAGATTTTTTTAGTTGAATGAATAACCTGTCACGTAGAATTTATTATTTTCTCAACAAAATTAAAGATCAAATGTTAAGATAAGAAAATATAAAAAAATTGAGTTACATTTATATAACTAAAATAATTTCGATTACATTAAACAAGCACAGTTACATATACAAAAGTAAAATGCTCCTTCAAATACTAATATAGAGTAAAATGAGACAAAAAAATAAAAAAATATGTTAAAATGACAAGGAAAAAAATTATAATGTTGATTTAAAATGTAGCAACATATCACGACCATGTTGCCTGACTCTAACACTCCAGAACCCTGAGCAAACCTGTCCAACTTGGATACCGTAGAAATGGAAGCACTCAAACTGAATGCGGTGTTCTGAAATTGTGATACCGACGAATTCTGAGCAGTGGTGTCCAGTTTGGATATCATAGAAACAGACTCCCTATTGGCCCACCTGAAGAAAGTGCAGTCCTCCTGTCCTTGTGCTCATTGCGGACACCTGTAAAATTGCCTCCCGTAACTATGTAGCTGGCGTGAAGTGAGTAGCAGGACGGTAGCCTACATCGACACATCACTTTCCTGGACTTACCTGAATATCTGAAACTCATTGTCCTGCAGTTCATAAACATAGAATAAATCAGTCAAAAATTTGAGGAAATATTGAAAATATACTTACTGAAGTATGAAGGCAGCGGTTGCTGACAATAAATTTCTGTGGCCATTCAAACTGCTCCACAGTTATCTCAATAAAATCAGTACAATTTATTATTAAAAAAAATTAATAGGACATAAATCCATATAGTATCATTTGGTCCATAAATTCATATATCCAAACATATTTGCATTTACACGGGAACGGGTTGCAAAGCAACTTCATAAATCCATATATCCAAACAAATTAAGCACCATGGCAGCAGATAGCTTCAATCCCTGAAATTGAAAATCATGTTTCAAATACTTTTTTCCATGCCATGAAAATCATATTTCAAATCCATTTACATAGGAGCAGGTCATAGCAAAACAACGGTACTTTGAAGCACCCAAATGAAGCAACAGGTAATTCGAAGGAAAGAAAATCATGTTTCAAATACTTTAAAGCATGTAATTTCAATTTTAAGCACCATAGCAATAGATAACTTTCTTCCAATCCATAAAAAAACGAACAAACAACTAACAACTATCAAACAACTATTAAACCAATGCAACAGAACAAATGAATCAAACATATACTGGGATGCTTCGATAAAAAAGGAAGCAACAGATAATTCAAACCCCCATCTGTATTACAGAAAGTGTAGAAGCAGCAGGTAATTCGAAACCATAATTGTTAGTCTTCCCAAATATAGGATGATCGAAACTGTAAGAATAGGATAACCTGACCAAACTGAAAGAGAGATGCTGAAACCAAACAGTGATGCAACCCTATCTAAAATGCTTGCCATCTCAAAAACTTCCCAGGTGTTGGAACCAACAGGCTCCATCTCTTTTGCAGTAAAAATATAATTTAAGAAAACTAAGCTTTGAAACTACAAAACAAGATTATATTCAAGCTACCACACTGTATTCCCACCCCCTCCCCCCCCAAAAAAACAGTCTTTCAATTTTGTGTCCCAATAATGCAACAATTAAGTCCAAAAAAAACCAAGATCAACTCATATGAATACAACAGAACTAATGAATAGTCTGTAATTCATATCTCAAGCTCACTGTTAAGATTACAACCACAATGATGTCCAAGCAACAACCCATAATTTATTGCATTCATTCATACAATATAACAGTAAATGCCTAACTTTAAAAACAGATAATGAGACCAATATATGATGGCCGAATGTTATAGAATTCCATAATAATCGAGCATATACAGCAGCGGTTCTTATGGCATAACCCATAACCAACGTGAAGAACCAACCCAAATATACAACAACTTTCCTTTAAAAACGATACCCTCAGCTAATACAAGTCTTAAAGTAACAAAAAATTGAAACTTGTATCATAACAAGTTGGGGCACCAAACAGTCCATAAATAGCATAACCCATAACCAACGTGAATAACCGCATGTGGCCATCCAGGTTGCTTCAAAGAAATGCACCATCCATCCAACATATACTTTTTGCATAAAATTCTTCTCCCAACATAACCCATAAACAAACCCATAACTCCCAAAAAATTCTTTTCCATACTCAAACGAAAAACAGAAGGCAGCGGTTGCCTTGAAAGAAGGGCCATCCAAGCTGCTTCAGAGAGATAAATATTCACCTCACATAAAGCCATCTCTACTGAAGTAATACTACAACCAGGCAGCAGATAGCTTCAATCCCTGAAATTGAAAATCATGTTTCAAATACTTTTTTCCATGCCATGAAAATCATATTTCAAATCCATTTACATAGGAGCAGGTCATAGCAAAACAACGGTACTTTGAAGCACCCAAATGAAGCAACAGGTAATTCGAAGGAAAGAAAATCATGTTTCAAATACTTTAAAGCATGTAATTTCAATTTTAAGCACCATAGCAATAGATAACTTTCTTCCAATCCATAAAAAAACGAACAAACAACTAACAACTATTAAACCAATGCAACAGAACAAATGAATCAAACATATACTGGGATGCTTCGATAAAAAAGGAAGCAGCAGATAATTCGAACCCCCATCTGTATTACAGAAAGTGTAGAAGCAGCAGGTAATTCGAAACCATAATTGTTAGTCTTCCCAAATATAGGATGATCGAAACTGTAAGAATAGGATAACCTGACCAAACTGAAAGAGAGATGCTGAAACCAAACAGTGATGCAACCCTATCTAAAATGCTTGCCATCTCAAAAACTTCCCAGGTGTTGGAACCAACAGGCTCCATCTCTTTTGCAGTAAAAATATAATTTAAGAAAACTAAGCTTTGAAACTACAAAACAAGATTATATTCAAGCTACCACACTGTATTCCCACCCCCTCCCCCCCCAAAAAAACAGTCTTTCAATTTTGTGTCCCAATAATGCAACAATTAAGTCCAAAAAAAACCAAGATCAACTCATATGAATACAACAGAACTAATGAATAGTCTGTAATTCATATCTCAAGCTCACTGTTAAGATTACAACCACAATGATGTCCAAGCAACAACCCATAATTTATTGCATTCATTCATACAATATAACAGTAAATGCCTAACTTTAAAAACAGATAATGAGACCAATATATGATGGCCGAATGTTATAGAATTCCATAATAATCGAGCATATACAGCAGCGGTTCTTATGGCATAACCCATAACCAACGTGAAGAACCAACCCAAATATACAACAACTTTCCTTTAAAAACGATACCCTCAGCTAATACAAGTCTTAAAGTAACAAAAAATTGAAACTTGTATCATAACAAATTGGGGCACCAAACAGTCCATAAATAGCATAAACCATAACCAACGTGAATAACCGCATGTGGCCATCCAGTTAAGATTACAACCACAATGATGTCCAAGCAACAACCCATAATTTATTGCATTCATTCATACAATATAACAGTAAATGCCTAACTTTAAAAACAGATAATGAGACCAATATATGATGGCCGAATGTTATAGAATTCCATAATAATCGAGCATATACAGCAGCGGTTCTTATGGCATAACCCATAACCAACGTGAAGAACCAACCCAAATATACAACAACTTTCCTTTAAAAACGATACCCTCAGCTAATACAAGTCTTAAAGTAACAAAAAATTGAAACTTGTATCATAACAAGTTGGGGCACCAAACAGTCCATAAATAGCATAACCCATAACCAACGTGAATAACCGCATGTGGCCATCCAGGTTGCTTCAAAGAAATGCACCATCCATCCAACATATACTTTTTCCATAAAATTCTTCTCCCAACATAACCCATAAACAAACCCATAACTCCCAAAAAATTCTTTTCCATACTCAAACGAAAAACAGAAGGCAGCGGTTGCCTTGAAAGAAGGGCCATCCAAGCTGCTTCAGAGAGATAAATATTCACCTCACATAAAGCCATCTCTACTGAAGTAATACTACAACCACAAAGAAAATCAACTTTGAGCTGTAGAAGATTGCAGTATATGCATTGGACTGTTTCAGCCAAATAGAAGAATTGTTAGTTTAGGCTTCTGCTGTATCAAAAACCCCATAAATCAAATTACACTTTGCTAACAAAGCATTATGGCAAAAAAAAACCAATTTTCATTCTCATTTAACACCAAAGCATTACAGCCAAAAAACTGAAAGCATCCCAAAACTATGATAAAGCATCTCTTTATTGATCAACTGAACAGGATGGCTACCTTCCAAATCACCATCGATGACTACCTTCCAAATCACCATAATTGTCCTCATATGTTATTAACCATAAATGGAACAAACTATGATAATCCAGTGCAAGTTATGAGCATACAAATCTAAGTACTGCCATAATATGACCTTTTAACTGCATTTCTTTTGGAGATTAAAGTAAAAAATAAAAAATAATGAGAGCCTCAGCAAAGGATACCAACAAATGAGAATTTTCGATCTATGTATAGCCATAAACCATGTAACGAAAGCCATAGCATCAAAATTATCATAGTTTTTTTTTTTTTGCAAAGCAACTTCAACTGAAAATCATTCAGAAAAGAGACCACTCATATGGAACTCCCAAAAAAATATAACTCCCATACAGATTCTGCAAAACATAAGATCCTCTTTTTTAAAGCAAGCCCACAAGCCTCCTCATGTTTAAAGCTACCATCGATATTGTAAATCGAAAAACAAATTAAATAGTGTAGCAAAGAGTTATCCACTAAGATGTTCAAACTCCCTAACTCCTTAACAATTCTCATTGTTAACATGCTTAAAAAGATAAAAATTTGCACAAACCCAATAACATAGAAATGAACACATAACAGTAAATAATACATCAAATTTCAAAAATAAACAAAGAATTGTTCATTCACGATTGACTGATTTCATCTGCTATTTGTTCTCGTAAAGCCGTCATCTCTGATGCACCTTCACCCTCTCGAGTGTATGCATCTTGTGAATTCATTTCTTCGTGTGGCATAGTACGTCCCACGCATTATTCGTATGCTTCAGGTGGGATCTGACGTGAATCATTTTATATCAGGGTAAACTCTGCATCTGATTTGGAGTGGTGGCGTCAGATGAAATTGTGTAGTGTCATTGTGCCAACGACTATTTGTACTTGTTTTGGAAAAGGGTAAGCCGACATATCCCCTAATATAACCCACTTCTTCTTCCACACACCGAACACACTATCGATTACGCCGCGCCCTGAATTGTTAAATAACTCTTTCTTGCCTCGTGCTACCCCATTAGATCTTTCAAAATCAGAAATGTGGTATTTCTTATATCGTTAAAACTTTAGATATCCTCTTTGTGATGGATATCCGACGTCGACCAAATAGTTATTACCCGAAAGTAGGCACGGAAAACCATATCTTAGGTTTCTAGTAGTGAACTTGAAAACATGACTATCGTGGGCGCTCCCTTCTCATCCAGCTATAACAAAAGTAAAACACGTGTTAAAATCACACATGACCATAACATTTTGTGTGGGTGGCCGCACCGGCCTATGTACGAAACTTTATCTGCATCAGATAGACGTGCATCGATGTGTGTTCCATCAATTGCTCCAATACAGTCCTGGAGTTACAGTTAAATTTTTTTTTTATCTGTCATGTAATCAAATTTGACGTACAAATGTAATGGTCAAGACAAACATTAAAGAATGACATGTACTGAGGGTCATTTGCAATTTATGAGGGAATTGAATGAAATGTAGGATCCTCGGGCTTCACTTCCTTATGGGCCAAACTCACAAGAGAGTTCAAACCTTCTGCGAAATACCGGCTCATGGTTTCTGATGGATGTTGGAATCGCTCCACAACACCTCTGAATGATTCATTCTAAGATAAGATTTACAGAGTTATTGCAAGCACTTCTCTTGGCCGTGTAACCCATGAAGGCTCCGAAGTTTATTAAGCAGATCAAGAAATATTTGTTTCGTCATACGGAACATATTGAAAAATTGCGTGGGATGACCCCATAATAACTCACCCACCCATCTATCTCCAATTTGACTCGACGTCATACATGCGTTTCGGTCGACGCGTTTAAGATAGTCATAGTACAACAAGGTAATGATAAGTGCAACTGTGCATATGTGTTTGACTTCTTCATCTATACTACAAAATTAATACAAGAAAAATTTATAAACTTAAGTAATAATAATAAAAAAAAAAACTTAGCTAGGAAAAATGAAAATTACACAATTGAAATTTGGGCAAAATATAGAAGATACTAGCGTAAAATAAAATTTGTGCATAATACAAGCTAAATTAAAAACAATCCCACCATGGAGAAATGAAGTGTCCATTATAGAAACATAGAACAGAGCTATAGGAAATAAAATACAATAACTTAAACATTCAGTCATCCATAAAAGAGCACAAGTATTTGACTCAGTATTGCAGTTCCAACTTCATAAAAAACTGTCTTATGGTTGGGTCTTGTAATACCTTCACGTATTTTATATAGTCGTCATTGTCTGCCTTAACATCAAAATATGTATTGAGGACTTGAAGACAATCCTCAATTGAGCTGTCCTGCAAGGGAGAAGACCTTGTTTTGCATTTTCAACCAGTGTTTCAATGGTGCCTTTGATGAAAGCAACCCCTTTGTTCTTCTTTTCTACCCTGGGACGCTTTGGCACATTAGTGAATTGAACATCTATGTGGACATGACTGAGACCTCCTGACTCACCTATCTGCACGGTCTCCATATCATGTGCTGAGCTGCCAAACTCTAGATCATTTGAGGTGAACGCATGAGTTCCTGTTGCGACAACCACAGTGAACATGTCATCCAGTTTCTCCTCCATAACTGGATCAATGCCAATGAATTTAAATTTTTTGGCTGACGACACTGCCTGATATAGATAACAAATTTTTATTAATAAAATCGTTTCAACTCAATGCAAAATTTGATGCAAGATAAAATAATATTAGATATTTATGTACTTGTCATCCATAAAAGAGCACAAGTATTTGACTCGGTATTGCGGTTCCAACTTCATAAAAAAACTGTCTTATGGTTGGGTCTTGTAATACCTTCACATATATTATATAGTCGTCATCGTCCGTCTTAACATCAAAATATGTATTGAGGACTTGAAGACAATCCTCAATTGAGTTGTCCTGCAAGGGAGAAGACCTTGTTTTACATGTTTCAACCAGTGTTTCAATGGTGCCTTTGATGCAAGCAACCTCTTTGTTCTTCTTTTCTACCCTGGGACGCTTTGGCACACTAGTGGATTGAACATCTGTGTGGACATGACTGAGACCTTCTCCTGACTCACCTATCTGCACGGTCTCCATATCATGTGCTGAGCTGCCAAACCCTAGATCATTTTAGGTGAACGCATGAGTTCCTATTGCGACAACTACAGTGAACATGCCATTCAGTTTCTCCTCCAGAACTGGATCAATGCCAATGAATTTAAATTTTTTGGCTGACGACACTGCCTGATATAGATAACAAATTTTTATTAATAAAATCGTTTCAACTCAATGCAAAATTTGATGCAAGATAAAATAATATTAGATATTTATGTACCTGTAATTTCTTTAGCCCACCAATCCTCTGGTGCATTTATTGTGCGCTTTATTGGATCCCAACCCATTCCTGTTGATCATCTTTTCAGTTCTTTCCATATTTTTCAATTTTTTTTAATTGATTCCACTTGTTCTTCAATTTCATCCAATCATAATCTCTTCCGGTCAGTTCCTTGAATTTAACTATAATATTTTGTCATTCTTCTTTGTTAAAATACGTTGTGAGTTTATTTCCCACCTCGACCTCCCTCAAACATAGATCATAAAATATAATAGTTCTCTTCTATCCCACATGACCGATAATCTAGCCTCTTTAACTTTACTCGTTGAGTTTTGTCAGATTAACGGATAAGAGCATAATATTTCTTTTCATAGCAAGAAATGTCCCAACTGAAGGATAAATAATTTATGTGGTAGACATGTTAATGAAAACAATATTCATGAAACATTAAGAAAAGATGTTCTCCGTTTATAGGAAAAGAGAAAACAATCTTCTCATCAAAGCCGCATTAAGCATGCCCAGTCTTTGGAATTCATAGGTAAACAAAAAATCCTCTTGGCTCCATATTTCCGTCATGACATCAAAAAACCAATAAAGGAGAACTTATTATAAGTACCAGCAAAATCCTTTGTCTATACATTGGTATAACACAATTAGAAACCTTTTTTTAACACATTTTAATTCCCTAAATCTTTAAGATTACGAAAAACATGTGTACAAAAATTTCTTATTGTCGAATTTAGACTCGAGTGCAGAGTGCAGAGTTGAATCCAAAATTTTTATTGTCGAATTTAGCTTGATTAGATAAGGATCGAGTGAAAGAATACAAGCAGAAGCGGAAATTAAAAATATGTGAATTTTTATAGATAAGCCATAACCATACTAATTTTCGCATGGCCACAACCATACCGCAAAATGAACAAAACCATTGGATCGTAGCGGAAATAAAAAAATCTTCTCATGACAAACATACCGCAAAATGAGCAAAACCACCCAATTTCCAGAAGCAATTAGTTGGATCCACTAATTTGACACCTCAGGTGTTCAGATCCATCATCAGATCCATCAAATATCTCACCCGCTCACCCGAAAAAAAAAAAAAAAAAAAATCCTCTAAATAAAATGTCATACTACTGCAAATGACTTTCATGGAAGAAAGATGAAACTGCTTTTCACATCAAAAAGATCAAAATAAACATATCAAACCCAAACGACTACAAACGACGAACATGGAAGACGAGACTTGCTAGGGAAGATATATATGTAGAGCGAAATGCCGAAGAAGAAGATGGCGAAAGAGTGAAGATGCCGAAGAAGAAGAGGGCAAACGAACCAGATCGTAGAGGAGCGCTTAGGGCATGAGTATTGCGAAGGATTCGAGAGCGGAGGCGTCAGAGGGCAGTGTCACAGGAGTGAATGATGTTGAGGGCGGATTCGTAAAATTTGTTTCGCAAAATGCGGACCGCAGGGGTCGTCCCGTGGTTCGCGTTTTTCACAAAAATATAAATCGCGTTTTGGATGATCAGTCAATAAGTGCTAACCAAACGAGACAACGATGTTTTTAAAATGTTGCCCGCACTTTTAAGCTGTCCCAAACGGGCCCTAAAACAAAAAAGATATGGGCTTAAAGCCGATCCTTGATGTAATCCAACAGAAATAGGAAAATATTTGATCAATCCTCTTTCAGTTCGAACACAAGTAACAACTCTAGTATATCCAAATAAATTTAAGCGGTAAAATTAATTTTTTGGTACTGTGATATTAAGTAGTTTACCTAATTCTCTTGATTTTTTTTGTCATTGAAGTCATCAAAAGATGAAAAAATAATTGGGGAATTAAATTTATACCTGACATATGAGTTCATCTGAATGAAAAGATATGATGAAACCCTTGCCCATGACTTAAGAGGCACTCTTAGGTTTAGTCAGACATTCTTGAGGCTTGGAGGCTCTCCCTTGATCTGAATGTACCTCTTAGCACTTCCAAACTCACCAAGCTCAATCATGCCGACTCCAGTCTAGAGATAATTTGCCCAAAGGCAAATGGATTTGTTGGGGATCTGCGGACTCACCCCACCTTTGTGCTTCTTCGTGTAGCAATTTTGACCCTTGAAGACAATATCTACGCTACGTATTAAAAGGTGTGTTTGTATATTTATTTATTTTTTTCTCGTATTGTTTTTCTTGTAGCCTCTTAAAAATTATAAATATGTGGGTAAAAGGCATAAAAAAGAGCATCTGCATATTCTGTATTTTTTACTAGAGCAAATATAATATTTAGAACTCTCTCTAGATCTCTCATTTCTCCCTCTTTTTGTCTCTCTACTGTTGTCCTCTCCGTTGCTTCGATCTTCTCTCTAGATCTCTCATTTCTCCCTCTTTTTTTCTCTCTACTGTTGTCCTCTCCGTTGCTTCGATCTTACAAAATCTGCTAGTACAGCTCAGGTATTGCCCATAGATATGCTTGGATCCAAAAATAATCAGAGTTCCATCTACAGAAGCAAATTAAATATAATCAAGGAGTGCCATGGTAGAATTAGTTTTTCTTCTTTTGCTGGAACACTACTGTTGTGAAAAAAGGAAAAAGAAAAAAGAGAAAATAAAAAACACTTACATTGTGAATTTTATGGGCATTTGACGGCGGTCATCTTTGCCCGTTCTTGAGTCTAGCCATGCAATCATTTTTGAATCCTTGTTTTTAGCTTTTATTTTTAGCATTTGTTATGTGCTAATTGTCTTTATGTCAAATGTCATACGTTCATCTATCACCTAAGGGCATTTACATATATGCACCTATTTCCTATGTATTTATGAATCTAACACCTAAATTTTGCTTTTTTACATATCTACTACAGAAATTTTTCATCACATAAATAATACCCTTATTATAACTATGAAAATGTAAAATACAACTTTGTAAAGATTGTAGTTTAGATGTTTGATATGTAATACCACGCAAATGTTTGATATGTGAAACCACGCAAATCTTTGGCATTGAGTGGTATGTATGTAAAAGTACAACTTTTCATGTATAAAATTTGAGTGGTATGTATGTAAATCTTCCTTTAAATTTAGTATTTTCTGTCTTAGAACAGTAATGAGGCCCACTATGAAAATAGTAGTCGTGGTCATGTAATTGATGACATTAAATCGTTGCCCTAGTTATTTTCACCAGCAATTATTTCTGCAGTTTTTTGATTTTTTTCCTGGAAAGAGATTCTTGAACTAATTGATAACAGCTCCATTCTGGGACTGCTATGAGAAATTTCCTTGACTTCGTACCACAGACAGCAGGCCGAAGCACCTAATTCGGTTGAACTACATGGTGAATTTAACAAGAAACATATTTTTGTTGTGACGCATGAATCTCTTATGCAAGCATTGACGGGCTAATGACATTGATGTACGTCTTTGCAGGCAGAGATCTCAATGGAAATCCTACTTCGCAGCATCATCCAAGCAACTGGCTTGGTGCCGGTGATCGTGATGATGATGATGAGGAAGATGAGGATGAAGATGAGCTATATGTGCAGTCAACACCTAAATGAAAAGATTAAAATGGTGGATTTCATCTTTTTTCTCCAATTTTTTGGTTTTTGTTTGTATTTTTCGTTATAGCAACAGGCTTTGTCGTTTAAGATAAAATTGTAGGCGCATGCATGCTTGTTCTGTTCTGCAACATTTATTCTGTGGAACGACTTAGGCTATACAATTGAACGTTGAATATTCTTTATGATGATCAAGAAAATGATATGATGCATTGTTGCTCTTTATGATAATTTATCTTTTTTAATAGTGTTGAGTCATAAAAAAAATAAAGGTGTAACTAAGGCAAGTTTAACCCATACTTGACTTAAACAGGACTATTCAAAATTTTCCTACAAGTTGAGTTACTTGGAACAATCAGGCTCATTAGGTTTGTTAGGCCCAATGAACTACAAACTGAGCTTTGCTACACTGAATAATTTTGTCGACGAGTTGGAAGCATTTATGAGCAACCCATCAATGAAAGGACACCTATTAAGTGTGCTTGTTGAGTAGGAGAGTGATGACAAGAGCATGGAGGAGGTCTATTTTAACGTGATTTGACAACATGGCGATGATGGCAACATCAATTGCATGAATCAAAGAATATTTGGACATTTCAATGTGGGAGAGGGAGGAGACATGTGGCAAGGGATGGAATCAGTCTTTTTTTTGTAGGGGAGCAAATTGTCTCTTAAGACCTAATGTAAGGTGGAATCAGTTTTTTTTTTTTTTTAGGGGAGCAAATTGTCTCTTAAGACCTAATGTAAGAGGGGCTATGGTAATGAAGGATAAAATGATATTTCAGAAGAGACAAAATTGATATTTCGTGAGGGTAAGAAGTCAAATTGCCCTTCTCTATAGGGTTGTTAACGATATGATTTCGAGCCGAGCCGCGGTTGGATCAAAATCGGTTCGAAAAAAATTCGATCCAAAATTTTGGCTCGTAGCCCAGCTCGTTTTCGATCCGATCTAGATTCGTGCTAAAGTTTGAATTAATTTTCGAGCAATTAACTATCTTTGAGCTAAATTTATTAAATTTACAGTCATACGTTGTTAATGATATAATTTTGAGCTCACCTTATGTCGGCTCGAAAAAAAATCGATCCAAAATTTTGGCTCGCAGTTTGGCTTTGATTATTTCAAGTCAATCTCGATACGAGCTAAAATTCAAATCAATCTTAGATTAACGATCTTCGAGCTAAATTCACTCTTATAAAAAATCCAATTTTAAAGAGGGAAGAAAGAGGGGGCGGGCCGCATGGCCCCCTGACCCATCCGGAGCCAACCGTTCCCATGGCTTGCAGTTAAAATCTATAGATTTTGTTAAGGTGATAAGCTTGCGAGATAGATTTGAGTTTGATTATTCACTTTTTCTGGATGTGATAGGCTCGAAGTTTTAAGCAGGCAGCTCGTACCTAGACTAAGGGTAACTGCGGAATAAAACCTTACCCTGCCACCACACGTGCTCCAGAATGGTCATACACGGGTTGGGCCAGGAGCTCGTGGGCTGGCAATTGTTATAGATTCGTCATCAGCATGATTCATATGAATGCCACGTGTCGTTCCGAAAACACAGGAAGATACCTCTTCACGTGATGCCTGGCCCGCCAGCCTCGATGGGCTAAGAGTCACCTCTCCTCCTATTGGTCGGCTTTGTATACACATCTGACATAATTAATACGTCATGCTTATCTTATCCTACGCTCCGAGTAAAATATAAAATAGAGAGTAGCTTCCAGTAGTTCCAACCCTGTGAGTTTGCTTCTCCAGGCACGAATTTTGAGCCCAAATAATTATTATATCAGTTTTACATGAAATGCATGATCGCTTCGCTTCTGCTGACAAGATTGTCTGAATTTATATAACCTTCTTGATATTTGTTCTTTTAAGCAATATGTCCCAATTTAATTACCCACTAATTTAGTGGTAAAACTTATGTGTGTCTTCTAAACTACATCCAAATCGAGTCATAAATGCTCATCTATATGTGTGTGTATGTGTGTGTCGTGTATTCAGATTAGTTGTCAAGCATCTGTTTGTCAGTTGTAAGTCCCCTATGATTTGGGGTTCGATTACCCCAGATGAAGGGTGTGGTGCTCGAATTATTAGGCGCATCGGGAATAACCGGCCTCATATAATAACCTCAGGTCATTTCTTTTAATACATATATATATAGACACACATACACTATTGTATCATGCAAACGTGCTACGTATGAAGCCCTTGGGAAAATTATTAGGTGTGGTTCAAAGCCCTTGAGGTCCAACATGCAATTGGGCTAGGAATGTTGCACGTAAGAATGTTTCATCAGAACACATATTTCCCTCGTCAGGGCTTGTAGATGGATATACGAAAACATCAATATAAGAATCGTATTCAGTACTGAAATTTTATTTGCTGCATTAACCGTGCTTTTCTCATAATTATATATAGTTAAAATCAAATTCAACAAGGAAGCAGACAGGGTACATCAATGAATAGAAAGAGGGACAAATACTATTATTAAATATAAGATGAAAGCACAAGTTACAAACACGAGATACATGCATCTCTATCTCCAATCCCCAACATACTAACCGAACTGGCAAAATAATAAAATAAAACCACAAACACAACATATATAAACTACATGTTTGAAAAACTGATAAGCATGCACAATCATGATGGAATCAAATAGCACAAACAAAGAAAGCACCAGTAATATAGATAACAATCAGCATCAACAAAGAAACGATATGTACTCCTCTGATTCATACTGCACACATAACCTATACATCAATCACTCGAAACCAATCACGATTCTTTAGGACAATATCATACATATGCATCGATTTGAAGCGGCTGAACTCACGAGGAAGAGATATTAAATCGATGGAGGAGCGCTTGTGGAATTGGAGGAGGTCAGGATCTTCATAGTAGCGTTCCCAACCAAGGCTGATGAGCTTGCGCTCAAGCGAAGTGTAGGAGCTTATTACTTCGTTTGTGGGAACGTGAAGCAGAGCTTTGCGTTTCATTGTTGAGGATTGCTCGTTTGCAGGATTCTCCACCAGCCTCACCACCCCATTTTTGAACTTCCAAACTCCAGACATCTTTATTTATTATAGCTCCTTGCAAAGAATATGAACAGCAAAGTATGGCAAGTAAACAGAGTAAATTGAGATGGAAGATTTGTGGAGAGGCAGAAGCTTCTGCAGTGGAGTGAATGGGAGGGGACAATGGCTGTTTATATAGGTTGGAATCCACATCTTTAGAGACAAAGGTGATTCTCATCAGTTGGCTAAATTTGGGCCTTCCTAGATATGTCTACATGTGTTGATTGAGATGTTAACAAACAACGTTAGAATAATTATATTACATGAAAAACAATTAATGCAAAATTTTTTTTTTTTTTGTATATATTTATCAGCAGGCCTGAAAAACACTTTTAAACATATAGAATTTGAGAGCTAATATCTCCAAAAATATCAGGGAATTATTTGCTATATTGTTTGGCAGGGAATCATGAATAAAATCGCTGTAGACAAAAGCTGATTGCAGAGGACAATACGTATTCTGATGAAATCGAGGGGATTGGATGATGGGCTGGACTTTTTGGTGGGTGGGAATCATATCACTTAATCGGCCATCAATTTAAGTTCTGCAATATTCGATATACATGCATCAAATAAAAGGTTACGGTGCCTTGCACAGAAAGCTTGTTATTAGGTGTTATTTGGCTAATTGAACAAATGATACACTTTTTGGTAATGTGATGAATTTTGCTAAAGTTTGCATTTTGGTGGATGTAAATTATAAAAATCATTATTTTCAGAACTTCAGAAAAAGAACTTAAAGTAAAAAAAAAGAAAGGATTTAATTTCACGTAGAATGAGCGAAAAAAGAAATGATTTTTAATTGCAGTCCTATTGAGTTTTGCAGGTGGAAAAAGACATTGGTTGACGGCCGGCGGGAAGATTGAAAGAAAACATAAGCTTGTCATAGCATTTACATATTTAGCGGTTTTGCAAGTGTACAAATGTGATGGTGTTTTAAGGGATGCTTACCTAACTTTGCTGGTTGATTAGGTGAAGCAAGCCAAACTTATCTATCACCCACGCAACATGGAAGTAAGCTGTAATAAAAAAGCAAAAATGATCATTATACATTTGGGAAGAGAGGAAATTATTAAATTCTAAGATAGCTAAAGGAAACAAGTTTATATATATTCCACAGTAGTCATATTGTAACACACACCAATACATATACATATACATATACATATATATATATATAATATTCCAGAATAGTCATATTGTAACACACACCATTACATATATATATATAGATATATATAGATATATATAGATATACATAGATACAGATATTTATATAGATATAGATATAGATATAGATATTTATACACACACACAAAAGCGCTATAGATTAAAAAAAAGATATTTATATAGATATAGATATTTATACACACACACAAAAGCTTGATTTCCCTTTCTTCTTCACTGAATTTTTTTCCTACAAAAACTTTCCTTCAAGAGATTTATACTGCTTATAAATATTGATTGAATTTGTTTACAAATTTATTTTTTAAAAAAATGGTTGAATAATTATTGTGTTCTTTAGTTTGTTGCTTGGTGCTTCAAGCATCTTTGTTTCTTTAATAAAATAAAATTGCTATTCCTAATCTACTTTTAATCTTGCTCTATATTCATATGAACTCCTAGTCCTAATTATTTTTTTCACACCTTTATCTATATCCTTAGCATTTTTAAGATAAGCAACCATGCAACTAAACCTCAAACCTCCTCTAAAGTTCCTTTTAAAACTCATGGCTGACCTTGGTAATAATAAGATATTCTCTTCTTTTGCACTCCTCAACACTCATGCTAAATCCGCTAAATCCAATTGTATAATTAAATAATAATGACACAAACAAACCAAATTATCCATTTGAATATGGTGCTATTTACCACAAAAAATGCTCCCTTCCAAAAGTGACATTTCATACCAACTAAAATCAACCCAATCAAGTCTAATTGTGACAATTCAATTACTATACCCATCCTCCTCATCATTTCGCTAAAAACACCAATACACTATCTTAGGAATTCAAGTAAAGAACTAAATCCTTTAATCTTCATTGCTTAATCTCCCTAAAATGTTATCCTCCCCCATCAATTATACTAATTATCCTTTTTGATTATCCCTTCTTGATTTTAAACTCTAATTTTTTTGAATCTACAAGAATAGAGACAAGGTAATGGAAATTGACATTAACCAATGATACGTGGCTATTGATTGTTGACATCTACATTCTTTGATGGTTGATGGTGGTGATTTATTGAGTGTTATTAGTTAGTTATATAATAATAAAAATATTAAAAACATTAGTTTATTTAAGAATTTATTATCATTAATTTGTTTTTTTTAAATATTTGAAATAAAACTTCTACAAAGCTAAAAAAAATGGTGTGATGAAGATGTTAAAGAAAATATCCAAAAATATGATAGCTCTGTGCTTAAGCTTTAATTTATAGGATTGTGATGTCAAGGAAGGGAAGATTTGATGAATCAAGATACAATGTTTGACACCTTAGAGCACATGGTGGAGCGTTTCAACATTAAAAGAAGCCTAAATTATATTGGAAAGATAGTGAGATTAGTGCTTCAACGCTTAAGCTACGTGTCTGAGTGCTATCTTTCAAGCAACATAATGCTCAGTTAGTATAATGTAAGTGTGGTGTGCCTAAGTGGAGAGTGAAGTGAAAGCAAATATGGAGAAGAGAAAGTGGATTCTTAAAGAGAAGTTTGCACTAAGAGTGCAAGGAATAAGAGGAATTATAAATATTGATTCTTTCCTTACCTTATTTTTTGTAGTCAAGTTTTATAATGTTTAAGTTTAGCATCTTTGTTTTCTCTTCCATGAACAAGAACTAATTGTATTCATCTGGTTTTGTTGTGAATTTTTACTTTCTTGTATCATTTGTGTGTTGATGTATGAATAAAGCTGTGTAGTTTTTTTTTTTTTTTTGTTGCTTCATTCTTAATTTAGTTATGTATTAAGCAAATGCAATCTTAAAACTTGGTGTGATCTATAAGCATCCGAAGAGTCATAGTAGAACAAATTCGGTGAAATAAATATCTTTTCAAGTATATAGACACATATGATATTAAGATTTAAAATCTGAGAAGAAAAATATTTAACGTTGTCACTCAATTATATAATATAACATAATCTTATTTAGCTAGTGATTAGGTTTCATAATTATCAATGGAGACTAGGAGGCATTTATGTTATTGATTAACAACATATTTAGGGTGGAATCTTTAGCGAAACATTTCACAGATTCAATTTAGGAAAATCTTATGTCCAAAGTAGTCTCTCTATTTCAAAAGAAAAAATGAGTAGCTTAGCTTTTAAAATCTATCTTTTCAAATATCATAAAATATGAGTTGTTAGATAAAAGTGATGGAAAATTTTTAATTAATATTTAGTTTTCCTTAAAATTTTACAACTAATTCATTATGAGAATGATACTCTATTTACTTCTATATTACTTGTGTTGTAGTACATGCCATTATGTATACTATTTTAGCCAGCCATGAATGCTAGTATTATTCAAAAAGTTGTAATAATAGACTTGAGAAGTAAATATTATTATGCAGTGTTGTTAAATGTTAATTTTGTTTGGGCATAGTTGATGGCCACTATTGGCATTGATTATAATGTGAGTAGAAAACAAACCTTTGTTGTTGGTAAGTTTTGCTTTGGAAATCCCTATGTCCCAAACTTCTTTCTTTTGGAATATTCAATATGAATGTGTATATACATTGGTTCTCATAGATTCTTAGATTGGACATCATGGTCCTTTTTATTAAAATCCAATATACACAATGTGGGATCTAGAGTGATACCATTGATCATTTGCTATTTTGCATATTAAGGTGTTTTAACAATATTAGAATTAAATGATCATGGACCCAATATTTTTGTGAGGAGTAAATGCTAGCTTTAATCATTAGAATGTAGAAATTGAAGATCGTTTTTCCCTCCAAATGTTTCATAAACTTTTCATACATAATTTAAGTACTTGCTTTATGCATGAGAACAATGACATGATTTCTTAGTTGGTTCACTTAAATTTATTCACTTGACTCGATGCTTACAAAAATGGCATTTCAATGGCCTTGAAGTGGATCCTAAAAAATTTCTAATGTGAATGAAATAAGATAGTTTGAAAACCACAACTTCTATCAAAATTCATGCTCCATAAGTGTAATGATAGCCTAACTGGTTTGTATGTGCAACATTATTAATAAATACACTATTTTTTCAACTATGCCAAAATACCAAATTTAGAAACGCAGACACCATCGACACCGTAAGGACGTGTTTGGCAGCACATTTTTTACATGATTTAGCCATCGATTTCATTTAAATCCAGCCAAATACCAAAAAAGAAAAAAAACTAAATCCAACTCTCTCCCATTCCGTGCCTGTTTCACCTTTTTTGTGAAGTAAATTCAGATTTACCATATCGACCGATTTCACATATTTACTTCTCATTGCTGAGCTACAGCACCGGCTAAGGATGACCAATAAGAATTTACATAACGCTGTTTTCCTCCACAAGCACGTGGAAAATATCTTCACGTGAAGCACTTTCCACAATGTCCCCTCGACCCCGCATGCCTTCTGTCGTTGCCCATCCCCTATTAATTTCAGTATCGATAAGGTGAAATAAACTAAATATCAATGTGATTATTCTATGATAATATATATATATATATATATATTGATTGTTGAAAGATCTAATTCAAATTATAATATTTATTGTCTTTCCTCTTATACAGATTTTATTCTCCTTATTTATATTATGTGATATCTGTACCAAATCTTGCTTAATTAGTCTTGTAATGTAATAAGAAATTATTGAAACTTATTTAGTTAGTTTCCTTATCTAAGGAGGAGGGACTCCTATATGTAAAGACACCTTGAATTGAATCTAAAAGCATAAATGAATTTTCTCTTCAATTTCTGTTTTTAAGGTATCAGAGCGGGAATTTTAAAAAAAAAATTTCCGGAGAACCCTGCCCCTTTCGCGTGAAGAAGATCGTCTTGGTGAATGAAGCAGACGCTTTTCTTCTTCGAACCGAAGAAGGCGAGGAAGGTCGCTGGCGACGGAATACTTGACAGAAGTCGCTGCTAATGAAAATAAGAGTCGGGATCGCAAATGAAGAAGCCTTCTATTTCGCCGCTGCTGCTCTAATCTGCTTCGTTGCCCACAAACTCGCGGCTGGCGAAACATTTCCTCTCCACTGTTTCGCCACCTGCAAAGTCGTTGTCTAGGCCGCCACCAGCGAAGCCCTCTTCATCTTCCTACGCAGCCGCTGGAACTCTGTCTCACACCTGTAAAGCCGTACAATCGTTTTTCTTACCATGTCTGAAAATACAAATGATTCTGCTACTTCTACTCAGCCGTCCTCCTTATCATCTGCTTCCGCACCACCCTCCTCTAGAACCACCAAAAATCATCCAACCCAGATCACCACAATCCATCTCAATGGTGATAATTTTCTACGATAGTCACAATTGATGAGGATGTACATTAGAGGAAGAGGGATGCAGGAGAAGTCTGTAAGCCAGCCACTACAAATCCATCCTACGCAACCTGGGATGCAGAAAGTTCCATGATAATGACATGGTTGGTAAACTCTATGAAAGAAGAAATAGGCGCAAACTACATGTGTTACTCTACTGCCAAAGAACTCTGGGAGAATGTGGCTCAAATGTATTCAGATATGGGTAACCAATCTCAGGTTTATGAACTTTCCCTGAAATTTGGTGATATTCGTTAAGGTAATGACTCTGTCACAAAATGCTTTAATTCTTTGAAGAGAATATGATAAGACCTTGACCTGTTCAATGATCAAGAGTGGAAGTGTCCTAATAATGCTAGTAGGTATAAGACCATTGTTGATGCAAATAGAATTTTTAAATTTCTTGCTGGACTTAATGAGGAGTTTGATGAGGTTAGGGGCAGAATTGTTGGGAGAAGTCCCATGCTTTCAATCCATGAGGCTTTCTCAGAAGTCCACCGCGAAGAAACTCGAAGAGGAGTGATGCTCAATAAGAAATCCACTTCTACCAGCATACCTGAGACTTCGACATTTCAATCGGAGGCTCATATTAGCAAGCAAACTATTCCATATTCACAAAAGAATGAGGAGAAACCATAGGTGTGGTGTGATCATTGCAACAAGCCACGACACACTAAAGAAACCTGCTGGTACCTCCACGGTAAACATGCAGATTGAAAACCAAGAAATAAGCGCAAGCCACCTACTGCTAATGTTGTTGCCGAACAAACCAACCCATTTAGCAAAGAGCAAATCGATCAACTCTTGAATCTGTTAAACCCCAGTTTGGCTACTGGTACTCCAAATTGTTCAGTGGTACATGTAGGTAGACAACTAAACCCTTGTATTATTGATTCAGAAGCTTTCGATCATATGACAAATTTACACTATTTATTTCATTCATACATCCCATGTTCTAACCATGAAAAGGTTCGTATTGTTAACGGTATTTTCTCTTTTATTGTTGGAAAAGGAAACATTAACCTGTCCAAGAGTATAAGTCTTAAATCTGTACTTCATGTTCTAAAACTCAAATGTAATCTTCTATCTGTCATTAAATTTTCAAAAGATTCTAACTGTTGTATAATTTTCTGTGAATCTTCTTGTGTTTTTCAGAACCAGAAGTCGGGGATGATGATTGGGAGAGCTAAAAAGATAGGAGGACTTTACTACTTTGAGGAGACTGTTCCTAGTAAAAAAAAGGTTGAAGCTTACAACAGTATGAGGTCGAACCCTGCATTAGAGAAAATAATGGAATCGCATCTTAGAGTAGTCCATCCAAATTTTTCTTATTTAAAACATTTATTTCCTAATTTATTTAAGGTTGTTAATTGTGTTTTACTTAAATGTGAAACATGTTATATGACAAAAAGTCATCGCATAAATTTTGCTCCAAAATCATACTATCCTTCAAAACCTTTTTACATGATCCCTAGTGATGTTTGGGGTCCTCCAAAAGTCAAAACATTATCTGGGAAAAGGGGATTTGTGACTTTTATTGACGATCACACCAGAATATGTTGGGTTTATGTTATAAGCAAAAAATCAGAAGTTGAAAAACTTTTTAAAGATTTTTACAACATGATTGAAACTCAATTTGAAACTAAAATATGTATACTTAGATCTGACAATCGAACTGAATATTTTAATGAATGCTTAGGGGAGTTCTTAATAAACAAAAGTATAATTCATCAATCTACTTGTCGTGACACTCTACAACAAAATGGAATTGCTGAAAGAAAAAAATAGACATTTACTTGAGGTTGCTTGGGCTATCATGTTTTCAATGAATGTTTCTAAATATTTATGGGGGGACATTGTTTTAACATCATCATATTTAATAAACCGAATGCCAACTCAATTTTTACAATATACAACTCCTCTAAACAAACTGAAAAATAGTTTTTTAAGTCTATGAATGTCTTCAAATATTTCTTTAAAAGTCTTAGGATACACATGTTTCGTTCATATTCTGAATAATTGCCAATCTAAATTGGATCCAAAATCTGAAAAATGATTTTTTCTTAGATATGCCTTAAACAAAGAGGGTTATAAATGTTTTAATCCTGCCACCAAAAAAATTTACATTAGTATGGATGTGATCTTTATGGAAAAAATTTCTCTTCTTTCACAAAAATCCACTTTAGGGGGAGTATAATACAGATGGAAAAGATGATTTTTTTGCAAGTTTCTAATCAATTACCAAGAATTGTTCTAACAGCAAGTACACCTGAGGTCCGTGAAAACGAAAAACTAAAAATAGTTGTTGAAAATTATAAAAACCAGAAGAATCCTAGTTAAGGGACACCTGAAATTATCTTGTCTAATACAGGGGGAGAAATACCGCATAATATAATAGCAGAACCTCTGGTTTATTCTTGGAAGAGGCTCCATAAAAGGAAGAGGATCAAATTGAATCTTTAGCTCCCTCCCAATCTTAAGAACCGAATGATGGTCCTTAAGAAACACAAGTAATTCCCGATCCTGGTCTTATTTTTTCACCAACAGAAGCTCAAGATTCAGAGGTTATGAATATAGATCTTCCTATAGCCTTTAGAAAAGGAACATGTTCTTGTACTACCAAATATCTCATTTCGAAATACCTATCCTACAAAAAATCTCACACAAACATAAATTTTTTTTGTCAAAAATTTCTAATCTGTCTGAACCTAGAACAATACAGGAAGCTCTTAGTAATCTAAATTGGAGAATAGCAGTAAAGGAAGAGATTGATGCTCTTTTAAAAAATGGGACATTGGAAATTGTCACTCTACGAAGAAACAAGTCTACCGTTGGGTGTAAATGGGTCTTCAGTACTAAAGTCAAAGCTGATGGGAGTATCGAAAGATATAAAGCAAGATTAATAACAAAAGGATTCACTCAAACTCACGGAATTGACTATCAAGAGACATTCGTTCCAGTAGCCAAGATCAATTTTATTCGGGTTTTACTGTCCATAGCAACAAATCGTAATTTTCCCTTGCATCAGCTCGACGTTAAAAACTTTTTTTCTAAACGGTGAATTAGAAGAGGAGGTATTCATGGATCTTCCACCAGGATTTGAGAAGAAGTTTGGAGAAACAAAGTGTGCAGATTGAATAAATCCTTGTATGGGCTCAAGCAATCTCCTCGCGCCTGGTTTGAGAGGTTTGGAAATGTGATTGCAAAATATGGACACACTCAGAGTCAAGCTGATCATACTATGTTCTACAAACATTCAGAAATCGGTAAACTCGCTATACTCATTGTCTGTGTCGATGATATTATCCTTACAGGAGATGATGCCAAGGAAATTGAGAAATTAAAAGAAAGATTGGCCACATAATTCGAGATTAAAAATCTGGGAGATGTGAAGTACTTTTTTGGTATTGAGTTTGTCAGATCTAAGGGGAGATCTTTATTAATCAGCGAAATGTTGTACTTGATTTACCAAGTGAAACCGGAATGCTTGGATGCAAACCAGCTGAAACTCCGATTGAACCAAATAAAATGTTACAAGTAACAAATAAAATAGATGGTGTCAATAAAGAATAATATCAGTGACTGGTGGGAAGATTAATCTACTTGTCACACACTCATCCTGATATAGTCTTTGTTGTTAGCATGGTAAGTCAGTTTATGCATTCTCCAAATACTCATCACTTGGAGGTTGTCTATGGGATCCTTAGGTATCTGAAAGAAATGCCCGGAAGAGGACTATTGTTCAAGAAAAATGAGCACTTACAGGTAGAAGCATTTACAGATGCAGATTGGGCTGAGAGTGTTACAGATAGAAGGTCAACCTCAGGGTACTGCACTTTTCTAAGAGGAAACTTAGTAACCTGGAGGAGCAAGAAACAAAGTGTCGTGGCGAAAAGCAGCGTTGAAGTTGAATTCAGATCTGTGGCTCATAGGATATGTGAAGTTCTATGGATTAGAAGAATTCTCAAGGAGTTAAAAATTCATAGTCCGCTACCAATAAAGGTGTACTGTGATAATAAGTCTGTCATCGCCATCGCCCACAATCCTGTCCTTCATGATAGAACAAAGCACATAGAGATAGACAAACATTTCATCAAAGAAAAATTTACAAAGGAGATATATGCATGGTGTATGTTCCCTCTAACGACCAAGCAGCGAATATTTTAACAAAGGGTCTTCACAAAAAACAGTTCGACGGTTTAGTGTGCAAGCTGACTTTAAAAGATATTTTTATGTCAACTTGAGGGGGAGTGTTGGAAGATATAATTCAAATTACATGATTTATTGTTTTTTCTCTTATACACATTTTATTTTCCTTATTTATATTATTTGATATTTGTACCAAATCTTGCTTAATTAGTCTTGTAATGTAATAGGAAATAATTGAAACATATTTAGTTAGTTTCCTTATCTGAGGAGGTGAGACTCCTATATGTAAAGACACCTTAAATTGAATTAGTAAGAAACGAATTTTCTCTCCAAAGCTGTTTTAGCAGCCAGCCCTTCCAAGGTCTGTTCCTTTTGTTGCTCAGCCGCCGACACCTGTTCCAGCTATTGTTCAGCCCTCAGACGCCAGTTTCTGCTGTCGTCCATCCCGCGGCCACCTGCCTGCTTCTGTCCCAGGCCACTACAACTCCTTTTTTGCTGCCTTCCAACAACTTCCAGTCCTTTTCCCGCCACCGTCCTAGCCACTCATTCCTCCCTTCTGTCGTTCAACATATCCAACACCTTTTAGTTGTTGTCCAGTTCACACCCCAAGCGCCTTCCAACTGTTATTCAATCCACAGCACTCACCTTTCGATGGCTGTACGTTCCACTCCCAGGTCTCCAGGCTTGTTCCACCAAGGCCCTTCCAGACCACCTCTTGCTGCCACCAGCCCCTCCAAGACCTGTTCCTGCTGCTGCCCAGCTGCCGGCACCTATTCCAGCTATTGTCCAGCCCTCGGACACCAATTCCTGTTGTTGTCCAGCCCATGACCACCTGCTTGCTGTTGTCCCAATCTACTACAACTCCTTTCATCCCACTTTCTAGCAGCTGCTTGTCCTTTTTCTGCCACTGCCCTCGTCACCAGGTTACTCCTCGATGACATCCAATGTCTCCAGCACCGTCAAGCAGCTGTACAATCCACCCCAAGAGCTTTCTAACCGCTGTCCAGTTCATAACACTCATTTTCCTGCAGTTGTCCGGTTCACAGCCATGCCTCCTGCTCTCCCGAATCTGTCTCTCTTCCCAAATGAGCATTTATGCATTTTGTGTTGTTTTCTTGTCGTATTTTTCGCAGAATCATCGTTGTCCTCTTTGTTTGCATGTTTGTATTGTTTATGTTGAGGAGTCACCTTTGTAACCCTATTCAACTTGAATAATTATATTTACCTTTTTATTGTCGTTTGGATTTCGTCTTATATATATTTTGCGACGATGTCAGGTATGGATACAGATGATTGTGCATTTTCTGTACAACAGATGAGACATCTAAGCAGAACTGGCTCAGTGGAATTCAAATATTGTTAAAAAGATTTATGTTGATTATATTGATGGGATTCTTAGAATAATTTGTAGGGATCACACATGAGAGTTTGTTGAGGTTAGGCTGGGTGTTTTATGTAAATAGTTCATTTGTTGTTTTATAATTGAACAAAGTGTCATAATAATCTCCTAACTGACATCATTTGTTGCAGATTATAATTAGCTCTATATCTGATTCTGCAACTGCTCTTTCAGTCCATGAACGCTACACATTACGAGAATCAAGGTAAACATATTCTGATCAAATTTCTATTACATTAAATCTTAAAAATTTTAATCTACTTTAAAATGAATGTAATGTTAACTAGGGAAATTTACATTCATAGCACACAATTATTATGTAATTACATATAAGTGGAAATGTGTATTTCATTTTAAAAAAAGTTAACAGTAGTGATATTTTCAATGTGATATTAAAGATTTGAGTACTATGAATGTGAATAAGAGATTCTGGGGATTAGATGTGCAAATACATAAAAATTGGGTGGCATTGATGTTAAATTCAAGAGTTCTAAATCCCACCATAATATATAGCAAAAGTAGCTTACATGCGCTCGGAGCAACATGGTCAGCTGTGTTATGTGTTTGAAGTCCTTGTTCTGGCTTGGCGAATCTGCATAACAAGTGCTGCATTTTCCAGCTGACGTTGCTATTTGTAAGACATTATCACGTGGAAATGAGAAAATTTATTCATCAGCTTATAAATATTTTTAAATTTATTTTAATTAGTTTAAAATTTTCATCAGTTTAGTGATCTTTATAATAGATTTGACACTAAATAAGGTGATATATATATATGTATTAGTTCAATAAAGAGAAAAGAAATATAAAATTTAATTAGGTGTATTAAAGATGAAAATCAAAAAGTATTTTTCTTAAAGAAAAATGTTCAACATAGGTAGGTGAGACATTTTTATAAATATTTCAATGTTCTTAAAAATACAAGCGGTTTTAGTGAATAATATTTTTATTTTATTTTTATTGCCACATAAGTAAAAAAGAAGTTCATGAGATTTTAAAGAAAACTAAAGATGAAAAATCAGTAGAACCTGATCATATTCTAATAGAAGTGTGGAAGTATTTTGAAGATTTTGGATTTCTTAGCTAACTAAACTTTCTAATATTATTTTAGATACTAAAAAGACATTTGAAGTGTATAAGAACAGTATTTTGACCCCATTTTTAAGAATACAAGGGATGCACAATAGTATGCAAATTATAGAGTAATTAAATTAATATGTCATGCTTTAAAATTATGGGAAAGTAATTGAAAATAGGTTAAAACCTGATACAAAGATTTTTCATAATCAGTTTGGATTTATGTCGGGCAAGTCTACTAAGGAAGCT
>NW_018164920.1:276641-287799 GCF_001263595.1 Phalaenopsis equestris
CACCCAGGGTCAATCCTAAAGCCAAGTAATCCTATAGGGACTCTTCTTGAATTCTCTTATAATGATCTTATCTACTAAATGCTAGAGGTTAAGCTCATTATGTGGAATTTCAAGTTGAGTAAAAATAAGAGTTTTGAATTTCTAATGGTGGGGTACCTCTTCTAATTTTCTAAGACTAGTCAATAGGGAAGTCCTATGGCTAGACCTAGGCTACTAAAGAAGTTTCTAGACCTCAACCAAAAGTGAGGTCAACAAGACCATTGTTGATGCAAATAGAATTTTAAAATTTCTTACTGGACTTAATGAGGAGTTTGATGAGGTTAGGGGCAGAATTATTGGGAGAAGTCCCATGCTTTCAATCCATGAGGCTTTCTCAGAAGTTCACCGCGAAGAAACTCGAAGAGGAGTGATGCTCAATAAGAAATCCACTTCTACCAGCATACCTGAGAATTCGACATTTCAATCGGAGGCTCATATTAGCAAGCAAACTATTCCATATTCACAAAAGAATGAGGAGAAACCATAGGTGTGGTGTGATCATTGCAACAAGCCACGACACACTAAAGAAACCTGCTGGTACCTCCACGGTAAACATGCAGATTGAAAACCAAGAAATAAGCGCAAGCCACCTACTGCTAATGTTGTTGCCGAACAAACCAACCCATTTAGCAAAGAGCAAATCGATCAACTCTTGAATCTGTTAAACCCCAGTTTGGCTACTGGTACTCCAAATTGTTCAGTGGTACATGTAGGTAGACAACTAAACCCTTGTATTATTGATTCAGAAGCTTTCGATCATATGACAAATTTACACTATTTATTTCATTCATACATCCCATGTTCTAACCATGAAAAGGTTCGTATTGTTAACGGTATTTTCTCTTTTATTGTTGGAAAAGGAAACATTAACCTGTCCAAGAGTATAAGTCTTAAATCTGTACTTCATGTTCTAAAACTCAAATGTAATCTTCTATCTGTCATTAAATTTTCAAAAGATTCTAACTGTTGTATAATTTTCTGTGAATCTTCTTGTGTTTTTCAGAACCAGAAGTCGGGGATGATGATTGGGAGAGCTAAAAAGATAGGAGGACTTTACTACTTTGAGGAGACTGTTCCTAGTAAAAAAAAGGTTGAAGCTTACAACAGTATGAGGTCGAACCCTGCATTAGAGAAAATAATGGAATCGTATCTTAGAGTAGGCCATCCAAATTTTTCTTATTTAAAACATTTATTTCCTAATTTATTTAAGGTTTTTAATTGTGTTTTACTTAAATGTGAAATATGTTATATGACAAAAAGTCATCGCATAAATTTTGCTCCAAAATCATACTATCCTTCAAAACCTTTTTACATGATCCATAGTGATGTTTGAGGTCCTTCAAAAGTCAAAACATTATCTGGGAAAAGGGGATTTGTGACTTTTATTGACGATCACACCAGAATATGTTGGGTTTATCTTATAAGCAAAAAATCAGAAGTTGAAAACTTTTTAAAAATTTTTACAACATGATTGAAACTCAATTTGAAACTAAAATATGTATCCTTAGAACTGCAATGAAACTGAATATTTTAATGAATGTTTAGGGGAGTTCTTAATAAACAAAAGTATAATTCATCAATCTACTTGTCGTGACACTCTACAACAAAATGAAATTGCTGAAAGAAAAAAATAGATATTTACTTGAGGTTGCTTGGGCTATCATGTTTTCAATGAATGTTCCTAGATATTTATGGTCTTCAAATATTTCTTTAAAAGTCTTAGGATACACATGTTTCGTTCATATTCTGAATAATTGCCAATCAAAATTGGATCCAAAATCTGAAAAATGATTTTTTCTTAGATATGCCTTAAACAAAAAGGGTTACAAATGCTTTAATCCTGTCACCAAAAAAATTTACATTAGTATGGATGTGATCTTTATGGAAAAATTTTCTCTTCTTTCGCAAAAATCCACTTCAGGGGGGGGGGTATAATACAGATGGAGAAGATGATTATTAGCAAGCTTCTAATCCATTACCAAGAATTGTTCTAATGCCAAGTACACCTGAGGTCTGTGAAAACAAAGAACCATAAATAGTTATTGAAAATAAGGAGAATCCTAGTCAAGAGACACCTGAAAGTATCTTGTCTAATACAGGGGGAGAAATACTACATAATACAATAGCATAACCTCTGGTTTATTCCAGGAAGGGGCTCTATAAAAGGAAAAAAGTTCAAACTGAATCTTTAGCTCCCTCCCAATTTGAAGAACCAAATGATGGTCCTCAAGAAACACATGTAATTTCTGATCCTGATCTTACTTTTTCACCAACAGAATTCAAGATGTTATGAATCCGGATCTTCTTATAGCCTTTAGAAAAGGAACACATTCTTGTACTACCAAATATCACATTTTGAAATACCTATCCTACAAAAAAATCTCACACAAACATCAAGTTTTTTTGTCAAAAATTTCTAATCTGTCTGAACCGAGAACAATACATGAAGCTCTTAGTAATCTAAATTGGAGAATATCATTGAAGGAAGAGATTGATGCTCTTTTGAAAAATGGGACCTGGGAAATTGTCACTCTACCAAGAAACAAGTCTATTGTTGGGTGTAGGGTGTAAATGGGTCATTGTTGGGTGTAAATGGGTCTTCACTACTAAAGTCAAAGCTGATAGAAGTATCGAAAGATATAAAACAAGATTAGTAGCAAAAAGATTCACTCAAACTCATGGAATTGACTATTAGGAGACATTTGCTCCGGTAGCCAAGATCAATTCTATTCGGATTTTACTGTGTTTTACTGTCCATAACAATAAACTGTAATTGGCCCTTGCATCAGCTCGACGTTAAAAACACTTTTCTAAATGGTGAATTAGAGGGAGAGGTATTCATGGATCTATCACCAGGATTTGAGAAGAAGTTTGGAGAAGACAAACTATGCAGATTAAAGAAATCTTTGTATGGGCTCAATCAATCTCTTTGATCCTAGTTTGAGAGGTTTGGAAAGGTGATTACAAAATATGGATACACTCAGAGTCAAGCCGATCATACTATGTTCTACAAATATTCAGATATTGGTAAACTCGCTATACTCATTATCTATGTCGTTATCCTTACAGGAGATGATGCCAGGGAAATTGAAGAATTAAAAGAAAGATTGGCAACAAAATTCGAGATTAAAAGTCTGGGAGATGTAAAGTACTTTCTTGGTGTTGATTTTGCCAAATCTAAGGAGGGATCTTTATTAGTCAACAAAAGTATGTACTCAACTTACTCAGTTAAACCAGAATGGTTGGGTGCAAAACAACTGAAACTCAGATTGAACCAAATAAAAGGTTACAAGTGACAAATAAAATAGATGGTGTCAATAAAGAAGAATATCAGAGACTGGTGGAAAGACTAATCTACTTGTCACACACTCGTCCTGATATAGCATTTTATCGTCTTTGTTGTTAGCATGGTAAGTCAGTTTATGCAGTCTCCAAATACTCATCACTTGGAGGTTGTCCATCGGATGCTTTGGGATTTTAAAGGGCTTAGGTATTTGAAAGGAGCGCCCAGAAGAAGACTACTGCTCAAGAAAAATAAGCACTTACAGGTAGAAGCATTTACAAATGCATATTGGGCTGGGAGTGTTACAAATAGAAGGTCAACCTCACGGTACTGTACTTTTCTAGGAGGGAACTTAGTAACCTGGAGGAGCAAGAAGCAGCGCTAAAGCTGAATTCAGATTTGCGGCTCATGGGATATGTGAAGTTCTATGGATTAGAATTCTCAAGGAGTTAAAAATTCATAGTCCACCACTAGTAAAGATGTACTGTGATAATAAGTCTGCCATCACCATCGCCCACAATCTTATCCTTCATGATAGAACAAAGCATGTAGAGATAGAAAAACACTTCATCAAAGAAAAAATTAATAGTGGAGATATTTGCATGGTGTATGTTCCCTCTAACGACCAAGCAGCGGATATTCTAACAAAGGGTCTTCACAAAAAAACAATTCAACGCTTTAGTGTGCAAGCTGACTCTTAAAGATATCTTCATGCCAACTTGAGGGGGAGTGTTGAAAGATTTAATTCAAATTACAATATTTATTGTCTTTCCTCTTATAAATATTTTATTCTCCTTCCTTATTTAGATTATGTGATATCTGTATCAAATCTTGCTTAATTAGTCTTGTAATGTAATAGGAAATTATTGAAACTTATTTAGTTAGTTTCCTTATATAAGGAGGAGAGACTCCTATATGTAAAGGCACATTGAATTGAATATAAGAGAATAAATGAATTTTCTCTTCAATTTTTATATATATAACATTCATTTTACACAATCTAACATAAATATGACATTATTTCGGTTTCCTCTGTTAGTAAAGTAGCATGAAGCAACATGAAGGGGGTCAACCTGAGGAATGACAACGTGAAAGAACTGCAACGTGAAGAAATGCAACGTGAAGGACTGCAACATGAAGGGCAAGATTAAGAGGGAGAAAAGTAGATTAAGCCATTGATTATTGTGATTTACATTTTGCTCTTGAATTTATTGATATTGCCAAAAATTTTGAGTTTTATGGATTTGTTGTACACCACCTACTAGGTGATGGTTAATTATTGATTTCCTCTAGTTGTGTTCTAGAGAAGAATTTTGTGTACTCATTAAGATGAGTAGTGGAGGTGTCTAAATTAGCCTGCGAGTATCGTGATTTTTACTCTATTTGGGGGAACTTTTTGTGCTAAAATTTAGTGTTTATTCTTGATATTTGTTTGATAAATTCTATTGTGAGTGTGCTCGTGGTGTAGTGGATTTTGACTTTCTTTTCTAATAAGTGTTATTAGAACTAGATTTCTTGAGGGATTATTTTGTGTTGGCCAAATGGATGAGTCCACTAATAACAATAATACCATGACTAAGATTACAAAAACTAGTTACCTGATTTGGAAGTCACATGTGGAGGACTTGTTTTGTTGTTTGGATTTAGAAGAAACACTTTTGGGAGATAAGGCAAACCAATAGAGATGTTTGATAAAAATTGGGCTGAGTTGAATAGAAAATTTGTTGATAGGATTCGAAAATAGGTTAACAACAGTGTTTATTAGCATATGGCTAATAAGACAGATGTCTGCAAGTTTCTGGAAACTCCGAGAGAGCTATGCAAAAAGAAAAATGCAAAAACAAGGTTTTTCTTTTTAAAAAGTTAATGTATCTTATGTGTATTGATGAGATCACATTTTCTAATTCTTACTAATGCATCTTGTGTTGCTAGAGCAGCTCACTTATTTAGCAAAAAAATTAATCAGAATACCTCAATCACATCACTATCTGATTAATTGTCTGATATATCACTCGACAAGAATCACATTGACTATTTAGTCGGTTTTTCTTAAGAGAACATCTTAGATGGTTACGATTATCGTGCTAATTTAACCTTTTGGATTGTCTAGGCCACCTCGATTATCTAATTAATTGTGATTCAACCGGGACACCTCGATCACCTCACTCACCCAGGTTGATGATGTTTGTCTATTGATGGGATTACATGATTAGTTAGTTGATACCCACCAAAAGATTTGCCTTATATTGCTAGATCACCTCGCTCATCTATAAAATAAATTAGTTAGAACATCTTAATAACCTAGCTACCTAACTAAATTTTTGCGTTTCATTTGACAAAAATAAGCTCGTTAGTTTTTCTTGAGAAAGCACCTCTAATGGTTGGGATTACTATGCTTGTCCAGCTAGTTTATTATGTAGACCATTTCGATTGTCTTGTCAATTATTCTTCAACTGAGACACCTTGATCACCTCACTTACCTGTTGATAGTGCCTATCTTTAGATAGGATTAACTTGGTCAGGTAGTTGATACCTATCAAAAGGGGCGTCTCTTACGGCTAGCTCACCTTGACTAACAACCAATATCTCAACATTACTATCTAAAACACTTACTTGGTATGGTAGATTCATAAATATTTTCTTGGTAATGTTACCTCATTTACCAAGGAAGATCCAGGTTTGCATCTAACCAATGCACCATGATTTTTTGGCGTAGATAACTTGTTGAGGGCTTGTTGTTGGCATCATTTTCTGATGTTATACATTTAGGATGATTGTTTGAACATATGAGACCATAGTCTACTTATATGTAGTATCTCATAGTCCAAAGAAATCCATTAAGCCTCCCTGATGCATTTTTAGCGCACAAACACATAATTCTGGCCTAGTGCACACGCCCCCTGACCCTATTACACCCGCGCCTAAGGGTTGGCGCAACCACGTAAGGCAGAACCTAGATCACTAACACCAGGGTAGCGATGTGTCGCGCCTAAAGTCAGAGTACGTGAATCCCACGTCAGAAGGCATGCTCACTCACACCTAACTAGCACCCCTACACTAGGGTCTTAGTGCCCAGGGCATGGAATTTAGTTCGCCTACTTTACCTTGGACAGGACCTGACACAACAGCACGCGGAGCTTGATTTATATGCTTCTTGGCTAAATAAAGTCGCTTGGGGGTCAATTCTTGGATTTAGAACACATTAATGGTGGCAATAAAAGTGCTTTAGCCACCCACCTAGATTTATGGCCTATTGCATGACATGGTCATGACACTTTGAGGGGTGATCATGACACATGGAGGGTGGACTTGGGAAAAGACTTTTACCTCCATACCCTTTTGATGTGTTCAACCATTTAAAACTAGCAGAGGATGAGAAGAATGTAGGTAGTGTGAAATTTTTGGAGTGGGGTGCTTTGAGAGCTTGAGAGGAGTTCCTTAAATAGTTCCATTGGAAAATCTCTGAGGCGAAAAATTTCTTCCCTAATTTTTCTTCTCTTGATTTCACTGATTTCTTCCTCCTCTTCTTCTTCCACTTCATCTTCTCTTGATGTTACTATGAGAGAGTTTTCTGAGGAGTTTCTTTGAAGTAAGAGGGCTTCATTTCATCCTAACAAAGGAGGAGCTCAGACAAGCAAAGATAGCACACCACCAAACGTCATGAAGGTGAAACTTCTCTAAATCCCTGATTTTCCTTTTCTCTTAGAAAAATTCTAGGTTTTGTGTTAGAGAGATTAGCTTATGTTGATGTTATAGAAGCCCCCATAGGTTAGGAGACCTTTCCTTGCTTTGCCTACGGTTCATTAAGCTTTTTATCCAAAAGACCCTAGCCCTTGACCCATTTCAAAAATTAGATTTCATTAATCTCATTATTTATCGTGGTAGCTTCATTTGGATGAACATTCAAACCTATAAAATATAGAGGGTAAGGAAAATTCTTTGGACCATCAATTCCTAGGTTATAAAAATTTTCTCTTCATAAAAAATCCTTCATGTTAAGCCATTCAAATGTAGGTGGACATTTTATTGCCTCGCACAACAAAATGTTAGTACACCTCTACCTAGTTTAGCCTAGATTCAGTGAGATTGCTTAGAAAATTTTATTTTTCCATCAAATGTGATTGAGTTCGTTTCTTGCATGCTTGTATTTTTTTATTTTCACGCACCTTTGATGTGTGATGTGTAGCATATGATGTTCTTTTAGAACAATGCATGAAAAATATGTATTTTGCTATACTTGAAATTAGATCTCCAAATATGCATGAAAAACCTATGTTTTTCTTGGCTTGTGATTTGATAACAAAATGCATGTGAAAAATTATGCTCAATTTCGCTGTGTGTAATTTTTAAAATTTAGTACGTGAAAATATATTTGCCTTAATGTCTATGTTTTTCAAATATGTGAAAATACATTTAGCTTGATGCTTGAATTGGTGGATTCATTCTATGTGAAAATTATATTTCATCATGTTTGCTTTTACCATTTAGCATCTGTAGGAGTCACATTCGACATGCTTGCATGTCATATCATGCATTGCTTGTGCATGTCATGTGCATGAGCATGTTTGGTTTCCTCTTGGGCTAAGTGTAATTTCCTCTAAGGCGTCATGTAGCCGACACAACCATAATTAATATCATTTATTTATGTTATATTATATAGTGTGGTAGGTGCAAGTCATTTGCATGAGCATCTTGGTTTCCTTTCAAGCGAAGTGTAATCTCCCCTAGGGTATCTTGTACCGAATGTGACCAAATTGTGTTTTTCATGGGAGTGTGGCATCTTATGCATTTGAACTTGCACACTTAGCATTTTCATGAACATACTTCATTATATGCCTGTGATGAATGCATGTTTTCTTGAGATGCTAGCTCACCTAGAACTAGCGTATCTCCAATATCCCCAACATGGATCATAACACATGTAATGCGATTCAGTTTTAGTATTTTGGCTATGTAAGTGCATTCACTTTACCTATTATGATTGTATTTGAGCATAGACCTATGTTTGCTTAGTTCATGTGTAACTGTTCACCTCGTACGTCATACTAAATGAGCAAGTCACGTGCCCTTACACATGTGATTAGATATGAGTGTCCAACTGGCATGACACTCACTTTTGAGCCATCTCTATCATTTGATGTGATTGCTCACACCTTGATAGAGCAAATATTTTGTGTTAAGCGATTTAGCATATCGTATATGATCGCTCTCACCTCAATAGAGCAACCACGATATGCTAAGTCACCTTGCATATTACATGCACATTACCTAGTCTATCTTGATGACAAATTATCTTTATTAGATTAGTGGCTCATTGTTGGTTGTGATGCATTAATGAGCATTGTTTGCAAGGATATCTTTGTTAGTAATTCAAAAGATCACATCGTGATTAGCATGCATACATTTGTGCTAAGGTTCCAAGAGGTCTTGCATGTGTCATTTAGGCTTTGTTTTTTCATAAGACTCATTTTAAAATATAAAAAGACATATCTTTTAATATTATTATTCATTGTGTTTTAAATCTATTTTGAAACTAAACAAATACAGCTTAGACCAAATATAAGGTCAACATTTTTATGCTTTTGTGAGCATAAAACTATCATCTTTAATGACATGTATTAGAATTATTAAATCCTTAGGATGAGGTTGAGGATGGCGACCATGCCAAAAACATACTTCAGCTTTAGCCACACTCAACACACGCTTAGATTTATGTGAGAGGACAGACTTGTTTTAGATGCTTCCTAGAACATGGTAACGTGTAGTTAGGTTTTTAATATACTAGACTATTGTTCCATGGTTTGCACCTGACCATACATTTTGCTTGATAGCTTTTTATGTTTACTGGATGTGAGATATGCACCTTAGTTTATTATGGAGGCCTTCTAATAGTGAGCCATGTCCATAGGGAGGAGCTATAATGATTTGAGCTAAAATATTTTTTTTAGGTGCTACTCAGCACTCCTCTCATCGGGCATGGTTCAACGCGTTGCATGTATATAACCCGTGCTAACCCTTTCATTGCAGAATGAGTCTTTTTGGACTTTCTGACCAAAGGAAAATATGTTGAGATTTTCATACCTATTTTACACTATTCTTTATGATATTACACTTTAAAGAAGGGTATTTTTGATGTTTTGTTACAGGTATAATGAATTATGGTCATTGAAGCAAAAAGACGCAAAAAACGGTGCAATTTGAAGAAAAAACGAGCAAGAAATGAAATTTTGCCCTGTCACCTTTCGATAAGTCTTTCGATGCTTAATCTATTTTACACTTCTTGCATATTTTTTTAATAAGATTACACTTTAAAGAAAGGTTGTTTTTATGCTTATTTTGTAGGGCTATTTGTTAGGAACATAACGCAACTGAAATGGGGCGAAATGGAGCTAAAACGGAGCGAAATGGTGGTGCTGCGTAGACTGCTCGCCGACGGCGCCAAAATGGTGCCAACGGTGAGATTTACCCAAGAAGACCAAAAAATGACAGAAAAGCTCACCGATGGCGCTCTAGAGCCCGCCGACGGCGCCCGAGACGACTATGGACCGACTTTTGGCAGTACTATGGACCGACTTTTGGGAGTTATGGGAAAAAATTCAACGTATTTGGACGCTTTTTAAAGGGACTTTAGTGGCAACTCTTCAAACTTCATCCCTATATTTTAAAAGAACGAATTTAGGTTAAAAAAAGAGATTAATGTGTGAGAGGAATGTTAGGAAAAGTGTGGAGAATTAATGTGTGAGAGGAATGTTAGGAAAAATGGGGAGAAAGTTTAGGGTTTCTAGAATAGGAGTAAAAATGTAGATTTCTATCCTTTTAGAGAGATTGGAGAGGAGATTTTGAGAGAATTTGTAAGGAGAAGTTCTAGCATTGCATGGATCGGTGGGAGACTTTATGGGAGAGATTTTCTTCTTTCTTTCAAGGGAAAAAGCTAAGTATTGTGTTCTTCATTATCTTATGGTTTTGTAAACACTAATCTAGTGGATTTGCTTTGATGAAATGAAGTTTTTCGTTGTGTTTTCTTCATGCTTGTGATGTGTTTCTCTTACTTTCTCTTCTTGTTTGGAAATAATAGCATGAGAAGAATATGCCGTTATTTTCATTTTACTTTTATTTTGTAATGAGTATAATTTATGTTTAGGATTTTGTGATGCATGTTAGAAACCGATTTAATTATCAATGTGATGGTTTTTACTTGCACTTTATTCATTATCTACAATTTATTTAATTTCCTGCAAATTATATTATGCTTTATAGACTGACCATGCAGTGGTAGCAAAAGCCCAGGTACACTTTTTACAGTTTATTTACAACATTTACTTTACTACATTTTACTTTTTAGTATAGTTTTATTTACTTGCAATTTATTTACTCTACATGTAAAACAAAAACAAAACCTGAAACAAAAAAAAAAACCAAAACCAAAACAAAATCATGACACAAAACCAAAACAACAACAACAACAATAAAACTTAACATACACACTGCAAAACTATAAATTCTAAACCTTGAAACTAAGAAACTACTGTAACTGTAATAAGGAGCTTAGAGCAAACATTGTGGGCAGCATGACAAAGGCTTGCAAAAGAACATCTTCGAGAGAGCAAACAAGTCTACAACAACAAACACCTTTCTTTAGAATTAAACAACAAGTCGTAAGACTTCAAGGTAGTTTGCGTAGTGTGACATAAATCCTCAACTTATCTTTTAAATTTTTGCACACCATGTAATATAAGCCCTAACTCGTCTTAGGATTCTGAGGTTTTTGTTCGGTACGATGTAATTCTTTTTATCTAGCAGGTTATTTGTTTGATTGGTAGCATGCAAACATAAGTC
>NW_018164920.1:288211-299152 GCF_001263595.1 Phalaenopsis equestris
TGAACTCTCACTTTCTTTGGCTTGTGGTTTGTCTGGGAGCTCTTCGAATATAACATTAGAGATCCCCTGACGGGATGTAAGTCCTTTGTGAAAATTTTGGGCTTGTAGTCAAACCTTTCTTTCCTCCTTCACTCTAGAGGCTTCCTGACCACTTCCTTGGTAGGTAGAAGTCCCACGTCTATTAATTCTACTACCATAGGGTCATAAGGAGTTAGAAGTTTCATTCCTTAACTTTAAAGCTACTGAGATTCTTTGGATGACGCAATACAGGGTTACTAATATAGGATATCTCGTTAGGTTGGGTCGACTACCTTCGTGCTCTGGTTGACATAGGGACTTGATAGATTGGGATGATATATCCATATAGTCCTGACTCAGTTATCTCTACTTGCTTAAGACTTCCTCACCTTTCAATTGTGAATCTCTTTGAACCCATTCAATCTTTTAATACTTCATCAATGTTATCTCATAGACCCCGATTATTGAAACATTTGCTTGTTTTAAATACAGTGATTCACTCTTTGCCCTTATAACCCAATAGTGTCTTTGAAGCATGTTGTGGACCATATTTGAGATGATCAGGTTATTTCATAGGCCTCATTTGCTGAACAAACCCCTGCCCCTTTAAGATGTGAGAGATTCGCCTTATACCCTCATGGCCCAGTGTAGGCTTTGGAAGCATAGAGATGTTTCTATTGGAGATAACCATATCCTTTTGATATACCTATTCATTAGTTATCACAAAATGTAAGCAAGAATCCTATTATCGAGAGTATTCTTGGTTATCCTCAAATATTTAATTAATTAAAGAGTAATGTTCCTTTAGGAGGTTCTCTTTACCCCAAAATAAAATATAATATTGGGTATCTGGTTATATGGGTTTCTTATATAGGGAACTTCTTTGTGGATGTGTGCACGAAGGTGTTTTGATCCAATCTCATTTTGGATGCATACTCTTGACCTATCACACAAATATAACCTTACATAAGCTCTCCACGTTTTTTTTAAATTATATATCTAGTTTCATTTTATTTTCTTTCTTTCCAATCACTCCTCCTCTCTGAATCATTTCATTGATCCATAAAAGAGGGCTATTTGAAAAAGAGAATTATAAGAAGATAATCAGATAACTGGAAACTCTGAGTTTTAAAAGTGCCAAAATAGAATGAAATGAGTCTTTTGGAGGGATAACTATAGACTTTAATGAAAATAATGAATATTGTATCACTTCTTCTATTCCACTCTAGGTTATATAATCAATTATGCATATTGATTATATGGGTTGGTCTATGGCACCTTACATCTCTCTATATGAGTAGAAATTACTTTGCTTTGCTTATCCCAATTGTCACCTCCTACACCTTCTCATCATCTCAAATAATCTAACAAATGCTAGCACACCAAACCCTCAACAAGGGTTTTGATATGTTTTCATTCTTATTGGCTACTTATTAGAGTAGTCATACATAGCATCAACACAATAGTAATTTTATTATGCCTTCATTGAAGCCCATACAAACTTGCATATTTATCTATATTTTATCTCATCATCTTAATAGATTGGAAAATTTCTTTCTTTCTAATTAAAATTGAGCATTAAAATGTTTTGCTAAGTGCTAAAACCATTAAAGTAACGATGTGCTCAATTATGTAGTAGGAAATTTGGCTTTAGCTTGACCCTTATATATCATCATCTACGCTAACTTATAGAAAGATAAACTATAAAATCTCCATGTAAATCAAAACCTCAAAAAAAAAAAAATTAAGGGAAAGGAAATTTACCTTCACCCATTATATTTTCAATTGTTGACATCACTGCCTTCGGATAACCTACCCTACCAAATTATCCTATCAAAAGCAAATGTCCATAATATTTCAAATAGTAATTTTAATACACACCAGCATAGTGGGGCTCAAAATACCTGCACTTTTCTTACTCAATTTAATGAATTCCAAACTTTTCTCCTCCTATTTTTTAACTCCCCTTTCTTTTCACTTCCTAAAATCCACAAATAATCCATCTTTAAGAGAATCTTACTTAATTATAATAGACTTCATCTTTGTGATGCTACAGATCCCAGTAGTAGAAGATTACAAAGCATTGTGAACCTTTCATCCCAAAATGGAAAGAACAATTAAAAATGAAGATCATGTTGATAATTATATAATGACAATGCTCCAAAATTAATATCTAATTGTTTTCTAAAACATCAAAATTCTACTTACAACTTTTTTATGAACTTTAAAAACCAATATTTGCACTATTCTACCTTTTGCAAATGAAAAAAAAAATATTTGAAATTGATAAAGAGAAGTCTAGGATTCATATATGTTAACAAACTAGGCTACATCATTATTTTTTTTAATAAGAATTATTTTGCTAGCATTCTCTTATTTTTTCTATTTATTTCAAATAACAAATAGTTGGGGAATTACATGTATACACATGATGCATTAAAAAAGGTACTTGTCCAATTATGGCATACTAAGCTTTAAATATTATTTTTAGGACTACATGGTTAACCCAAAATAGAATGGATGTGCCTACCAACTAGAAAGAGAACTCAACAATGAATTTTGAGGAAGATCATTCCAATATAGTTGGTGGGTTATAGAGTAATTTGAAGGAAACTTGCTAGCCATGTTTAAGAAATCACTAGTCAAGTTCACAAAAGACTTAACCAATAAGTTCTAAGTAGACCCACAAGCTAAGAAAAAGCAAGAATCATCCACAAAGCGCATGCCAAGCTCAGCCAAAGCCAATATCAAACCCACTGGACATACATGGCCCAAGCATTGCCCCAGTTTAAATGGCCTCTTGGTGATTTTCCCCTGGAAACATTTGAGTCACTCAACTCATGTTGTCAATTACTAGTCCAAGTTTAAGTTTTCTTTAAGGTTATATATCTCTTATATTCTATTTTGTACTCATTACATACATGGCTTTTTCTATAGTCATCTTTAAAAAACTCAAAGTTAAAATCCTCATCCACGTTAAGAGGGTGATAGGGAGAGCTATATTGATGCAGCCTTATATAATATATCAAGAAAATATCTTTTATTGAAGCTTATTAGTGAATTTTCCTCTCTCTAATTTCTAACTTTTCTCTCTATCTATCTTCTTGCTTCTTTCTTTTTCAATGGGATAAGTATTGGAATAAAGTATGGACAAAATCAATATCCAACTTTTATTGCATTTCCTCTTAATTTAGTCTTATCTGATTGAAAAGAAGGATGGGACTTATCTGATTGAAAAGAGTGCTGAGATACTATAACTTTCAACCTGCATATTGGAACTTTCATCTAGGCAAGACCTAGTAGATTTTCTTCTTAAAAAGAAAAAATTCATACTAAAAAGCTAAGCTTCTGGCGAGCAATACTTTTTTGTATAAATGTTTTATTTTTTTGTGATATTATGGAAATAAACTCACTCTCCCACACTTCAAACATTCTAGCATTGCAACTCTCCTTCTAACATTTTTTTGATGGATTAAGGACCAAGGGCAGAATTAGGTCATGTCCGGGGTGGGTAGTACATCCTAAAATTTGAATTTCTCTGTATAAATAATAAAATTTAATATTTTTTCTCATATAGTTCAAGGAATTTAGTAAGTTTGCTGGATCAAGGACCAAAGGCGGAATCAGGCCATGTTTGGGGTGGGCAGTACACCCTAAAATTTGAATTTTTCTATATAAATAATAAAATTTAATAATTTTTCTCATATAGTTCAAGGAATTTAGTAAGTTTGTCTCCCATTGATATTTTTTTTTTTCGGCCAATATTTAACAAAAAAAATAAACATTTGGTGATCTCCCCACCCTAAAAAATTAATTAAAGTTAGTTCCGCCCCTATCATGGACATCAAAAACCTACTTTATGAGCCCCAAACAATAAATCTAGTGTGTTTTCTATCTTCGTTTCACAAGGCTAGTGCTTGGACATCTACCTTAAAGATCATGAGTTTTAATAAAAATATAATTAAATTCATACTAGTATTATGTTCATGCTGCTAATGATGGACAAAGCAAACTCGATCCCCATCTCTTTCACATGACATCATTTTGATTCCTACAATAATTTACTCACCTAGAGAACCAATACTTCCATCAAAAAAATGGAAAATGCAGCATTGCTTTAGGAATTTTCTCCCATTCAGCAGAAGGAATCGATACAGAATTCGAAATTATAGGTGCTAACGACTTTATTCTCGTCACTAAGCATTTTTTTAATCTTTATTGTCCCAATTTCATGTTTTTTACCAACAAAGCATGAATGACACGCACATTGATTCTATGCTTTTAAGCTTTATCTTATCCCATACTAATAATCCTAGGCTAGTTGAAACTTGAAGTTACAGGAAGCAAAGGAGTTCAGGATTGAGTAACTCTTGAATTGAATATTCGTAATTAAGAACAATGCTTTAGTTAAAATTAATTAGTTTAAACAGGTCCGTAAGTCAGATCGTCATCTCATGTAATTAGCCCGTTTGGGGCAGCGGCCCGTTTGAGGCAGCTTATTTGGTGCGGTAGCGTTTTCCCGTTTGGGGCAGCTTATTTGGTGCCGTAGCGTTTTGAAAGCGCACCTGGTCTGTTTAGGTAAACTGCGTTTTGACAGCTTATACATTTTGAAAATGCGTTTTCACACCGTTTTCACACCGTATTTATCTAAGTGCGGTGGCAGCTTTCTGGCAGCGATCTGACTTTTCCAAAAAAATAAAAATTTGTAATAGCCACCGCACATAGTTTATCAACAGATTATTTTTAATCAACTTATCAACAGATTATTCAATAAGCTGCAGCTGCCCCCAAACAGACCTTAAATTCACCAAAAAAATTAGCAATTAAAATGCTTCTAAAAAAGATAATATGAGAATATGAGAGAGAGCAAAAAACTACAACTTTTATGGGAAACGAACGTTAAGTGAAGACAAATGCAAAGGCCATTTTGGGCATTTCAATTAGATAGCTTAGCCAAAAAAAATCGGAAAGCTACTTGGCCATGAAATGGTAAAATGTTTATCTTGTTGCGGAAGGATATGGATTGATGTAGATTGGGGCTTTCGATTTGTTGCGTTGTAGTGAACGCGGATGCTTGTAAAAGTTTTCATTTGATGAAGCAGTGTGTGTCGAGCGTCTCCCAAAGTTGTTTTGCATTAACAGTAATTTTTCGTCATTTTGGACTGCGGAAGACTTTCTACGTTCCGCCAACATGTCATTTAAAAGAATTTTGTTGAATGACAAAACTATCTCAAACGAAACTTAGGATATGTATGCATCTAGAGTGGAGATGAAAATTGAAATTTTTGCTAATATAGAAACCAGTCCATTGTTCAAATCGATATTTTTTCATGTTTGGCAATAAAATGGATTTGATACTCGAAATTAATTGTTAAATTAATTGCTCTTAATCTTTTCTATGATTTGCTGCAGAAGAAAAAATGAAATAATTAATGAGCTTCATTAATTATTTGATTAATTTCTTAGTGGGTCTAATTGCATGATGAAATTAATAAATAGACATGCTAGCTCCCCTTGAGCTCCCTCTCGGGATTTGGTTTCTCAGGCTTCTTCTTCGATTGTTGCTCTCGAGAGGAGAGAGAGGAGAGAGGAGAGAGAAGAGAGGAGAGAGAGAGATTATTCTTTCTTGTAATCATTGAGACGATCGATGGGTGTAATCCTCAAGCTAATAAAACCCTCTACAGCTCAATGGACATAGACAATTTGTCGAACCATGTAAATTTGTGTGTTTCTGCTGTGTTCCATTTTACAATTTTTTTTCGATCCGATTTTTCGCTTTATTTGCGTTGGTTTTCACAACATAACTTGCTCTCTTAAAGAGTATAATCAATTCATAATTTTATGTCTCAATTCAAATTTCTTTGAAAAATCGTTGACAACTACTTTACTTATTGCAAGATTGAATATTTATAGTTTGGTTGGCTGAATTTATTATTTAAGCGTTGCACAAATATGCATCATGCGAACCGATGAGCAGACTAAGGCTAAAAAACAATGATAATTTTCTTTACAAAGAAATCCTGTTGGACAAAATACCATGGCTCTGACTAACAAAAGAGAAACTAATTTTGCTCTTTTAAGTTAAAATTTAATATTGTTCTTTCAAAATAAAATGAACAATAGATTGGTTTTCTGAATCTTTAATCTAAAATATTATGTGATTAGGTTACTAGTAAATGTGCATATAAATAAAGCCTAAATTATGCAAGTACTTTTTGATCGAAGTTGTCAGTATTGTCAGTTTCTTTAGTAATAACAGAACTACAATTCCTTATTAATTACTAATGATCATGGACGGAGAACTTTTGGTTGAATTCATGTCATAATATAAATATGAATCTTCTGTTTGATGTGTTAGAAAATAATCTCGAGTTATGGGATGTAAGTTCAGAAAATATTACATACTTCAGATGTAAGCTGCAACAAGATAACGGACGCGATGCACGGGGAGGTCAGTTTTTTTTTTCTCTCCTTTCTCTGTAAGGCAATACTTTTTCATAGAAGTGAGGGGTTTAGAGGGTTTTGTGAAAAAAATGTCGAGAATAATCTAGCTTGAGGTAGTCTGGTTTGATTTGAAAGATTGTTTTATGCTTCATATTTTAAGTGAAATAAATGCATAGAATTCTTAAATGGTTTTGTTGGATGGAAGGTGATCCCTTCAAGGGGTTTGGTGGATAGAAGAAACTGACTAGCTTAAAGTTGTTTAATATAAGGTGATTTGAAAGTAATATTTTAATAATGGCTTTTAAGTGGTGTGTATAAGGGGCAAAGCCTTAGATGTCTAGGCCTATAAATTTGTTAATATGTAAATTGAGAGAATGATAGATAGAAGTTATATAGATAAAAAATGAGATTCAAAACTTTCAAATACTAAATCAAATATTTATATAAGAAACTAAAAAAATTAATTATTTCATTTCAAGTGGGCACCTATGATTGGCCTTCAATAGGCTATCACTTGGGTTGTGTCTTAGGCACTACAATTGCATTTTAAAGTTTATTAGCTTAATCCATAAATTAATGCAAAAAATAATTTCTATTAATAATGGGGCGAGTGACTTCAACTCATTGAAAGTCATCTCCAGGTGATTTATTCTTTCAACAAACTAAAAAAAAAAAAAACATTACTCATTAGAAAAAGTTTTCAAGTATCTTCTTTTAGCAATGATGAATATTAAAATAAAATAAAATAAAAAACTTAATATTTTTCAAGGCATTTAGTATTGGTTCATCGAAGTGATCATTTGACCAAAGATTGAAGTTGTCATTTTTAATTTCAATTATTTCTGATCAAATTCAACTACACTAGGTAGGATGTGACAAAAATGGAAGCTTTTTATTGAAAATAAGTTACGATCATCGGTCTTCATGAAGCTTCACAAGTAAAATCATACAAAAATGAGGACTTTGAGTTAAGTGGTCATGTCTTGTACCTTAAGTATAGATTGTATATATTTATATAGATTTCAAATGATTTTCTATATATGCAAAGGTAGTTGTTTCTTCTTTTACAAGGTGTATTAATATATCGGGTGGCCCCTACCCTTTATTTATATATATTTAACAGACATTTAAAATTAAATATTTTTTATAACATTCTAATAGTATGTGAAGGTAACACTTGTCAATATCAAATAGCACACCACAATGCAAAAGGTCCTCAAAAAGTCTTAATACATAATAGAAGACACAACGTACATTTTTTTATTCATAATATAAATACTGAGATTCTAAATAAAATGATAATAAATATAAAAAGATATTAAATTTTATGACACAACGTACATTTTTTTTATTCATAATTTAAAATACTAAGAGATTCTAAATAAAAATGATAATAAATATAAAAAGATATTAAATTTTAAAGATAAACTATCATGATAAAAAAACAAAAACTACACTTAAAGTGCTTAGCACTCCAACCACTTGAAATACAAAATTTTATAGAATATAATCTAAAAATGACAATCTTGTCTTCAAATACAAGAAAGGATACCTTCGTACGAGCCTTATGAAGCACTTCTCCTTCACAAATTAGTGAGGCTTGCAAGTTGTATGGACGAGGCTTTACTAACAGGACCATGTGATGTGTGGCATGTGACGTGAGACACGTTGAGCGAGTTACATCAGGATGAGCCTTATGACTTGTTATGCATTACATGTCATGCTCTAGAGTTGAGTTGGACTGAGTGGGAGAAGATAAAAGGCGAGTATAACTCTGAGTCGTTTTAATAGAGATAGGAAAATCAACCATAAATAATTTAAATTGTATTTATAATCTTAAAATATTTAAATTAAAATGGTGCACAATATAGGGTTATTTGCCAAGCACTATTGTTTGTGCATATAATATAAATAGCCCGAGATATTTTAAATACCTACTGTTTGCTATAAAAAAAGTGCAAAAGATGTGATGCATCATGTTACGTCATAGCACCCATTATTTGTACAATTTCGAGCCGTCAAAAATTAACTCGACACACGAAGACGACTCAAACTTGACTCGAAAAATCCTTGAATATTTTTTGAGTCGGGTTTAGGTTAGAGAATTCAACTTGTTTTTTATTTGGGTTGGGTTGGGGCTGAACCTAAAAACCCAAACTTTACCTGAATGAGCACAAAATTTTGGGTTGGGTTCAGGTTACCGGGTCAAACTCGGGTCTTAGTTTTCGGCACGTTTATTATTCAGGCCGGGTTTAGATTGACCCTATTTGGGTTGGGTCATTTTCGGGTCGGACCCGGACCCGACCCGCTACCGGAATTGTCACCCCTTGTACTATTGACATGCATGGTGGAGCTCAAGATAGTCTTCTCAAATTTATTTGGAGAATTGGCATTAAAAGAGAAGAATAAGATTATAAACTAATAAGTGCAATGAAGTAACATAATAAAGAACTTGACACTCATTAATATATTGCACATTTGGGTTCATTTATTTACAAATATGGACAAGTTAAATAAAATTTTAAAAGCAAGTCATAAAAATGAAAAAGTTTGAACAATAACTCGCTTATTCATTCATCTTATGAAGAAGTTTGTTGTATAACAAATCACTCAAAACATGACATACTTATTTTATAATAATAACTGTTTTCATATGATTACTTTATCTTTGTTATTTTAACAAATTTATACACGATAAAAATCATATGAACTATTAAGTGCTTGTATGATAAAAATATCAGATAAATAATAAGATAGGTATATTTAAATCTTTTCTAATTAAGATTTTAACTTAATCAAACTTAAATAATGCCTTAAGAACTATGAATTATGCCAACTTTAATTAAAAATCTAAAGTCCAATTATGTTTATTAATTAAGCAAAATATTTAAATTTTTAGTATTAAGGATATAATTATCTTAATCTTTAAATCAATTAAGAAATTGTTAAACAATTATAAACAACATTTCAAAACATAAGCCATGCCCAAGCTCACCTCAAGTGTAGTGACAAAATACATGAGCAAGCTTCAATAGTGTAGTACTCATCTATCTTAACATTTACAACTATAGAGAATAGTCCTAGTAACTTGCAAGAAGCTTCTATTTGTTCTCTTTATATCATCTCATTTTAGTGTGGAGTGTGAGAATGGATGAATAATTCATCTTTTTATTAAGAATAGATAATTTAATTAAAATAATCATTAACATTATTAATCCTAAATTTTTTTAATGTTTTCACTAAGTCAAGTTTTTTAACATAAAGATAGAGATTTGAAGAATAAATCTTATATCATATTTGTTTTTAAAAAGATAAATACATTTCTTCTGATTGCAATCAATAATAAACACAATAAATTCCTTAACTTGAAAAATATCACATTTTTTTAATAACCCAAAATTTTAATTGAATTGTCATGAGAATGGAACTAGATTTAAGATTCACTTTTAGATATTCAATAATTTTACAAATCTCATAATGAAAAATTTCAAAGTAAATGTCGATTAAAAAAAAAAAAGGAATGAAGTATGCATTATAGGATTTTAAAATAGAGATTTGTTGGTCTAAAATGATGATCTCAAATGATGGCTTTACTTCGAGTAAATATGAAGGGACGAGATAAGTTGTTAAGGTGGATATAACATTAGTTTCTCGAGCCCGCACAATCAACTTTCTCTTAATGAGGTCCAAAAATAAGCAATAATTAGTCAAAAAAAATGTCACTTTGCAATTGAGGTCTTTGTCAAGTTCATGAGTAAACAAAAGAAAACATTACTATTAAGAAATAGGTAGCACATTGTTTAGGGCATATACTCTTAACTAGCAATAATAATTAGGTAGCATAGCTTACTCTTATTTTGTTATTGCTAGGATAAAGTCTATAAATTTGAAAAATATTGGCAAGAATTACTATATAATCAATGTTGCCTAAATATTTTATCTAGATTTTAGCGGAATACATGAGGCAATAAAAGTAGAGTTAGAATTAGCATCACTTTGAGCTAGAGAGCATGACCAAAATGTATTATTAGATAAAATTAAGATTGTTTATTTTCTTCTTAATTTCTTTCGAGTCGAATCCTTTTGAATTCTGATTCAACAAGATAATCCAATATAATCTTTGCGCTTTCCATATAGTTTTTAATATTTCCCTCTTGATATGTCGTCTCGAGCAAGAAAATTTTATCCTTCTAAAAAGCTCGACAAACAATTTCATTTCCTTGGGATTTTGGGATTTGTTAAAGCCAACATTTTAGAGTCAAAGGGTGTGAAGCAATGCCACCCTTCTTCCTTCTTTGATATATATGAGTTAGAGAATCTCATTTTAGGGATTGCAAGTAGGGGTGTAAACAAGCCGAACAAGAGCGAGCCATGCTCAGCTCGTGTTCGGCTCGTTTATATTTCGAGCTCAAAAAGTGTGTTCGTGTTCGGCTCATTTGTTTAACGAGCCGAACACGAGCTGTTCACGAACAAAGAGTC